>NC_057813.1:256129035-256429035 GCF_018294505.1 Triticum aestivum | reverse complement strand
CGTTCCGTTACGGTGGATGCCACGTGTCGGTTACCCTTGACGAAAGCACTTCTGTGACGCGCGATTTATCGTCATGGAAGTGGACACTTTCGTGATGATAATTTTGGTAATGTCATGGAACACTTCTATGACAACACAGGTATGACTATCTTGATTCTGTCATAAATTTGTCATGGATGTACATGCATGACAAAAAACGCGACCTACTATGACAAACACGTATCATCATGGAAGTGTATTTTTTGTAGTGATGTTGCTCTGGTCAGAGGCGGCTGGGGCCTCAGGGTCGTGGACCGCCAATGGATGCCTCGGGAGGAGAGCAACCCCTCCGGAGGGCGCATGCTTTACTGGGGGGTGCTCTGGCGCTCCGGAGGATGGTGCCCAGAACTCCTTCGCCTCTTCACTTGACTGGGACCTGAGAAATGGAGGCTCAGGAGGACTCAACGAGCAAAGACCAGGAAAAGCGAAAGGCTTACTCATCCATGGCGATCCATTTCTTCTTCTTCAAGGGTCGCGGGGCTGAGCCGCTGCAGCCGGCGTGCTTCCCCCTCTTCCGGTGAGTGCGGAAGCCATAAGTTGACCCACCGGAGCTCGACGTGAGGCCCCGACTAGAAGCACAAGTGCTCCCTATGTTATTTTCGTAATTAATGTCAACATATCTCTTGTTGGACTAATGCTTCTATCTAGTGTATTTCAGTCAAGTTCAACAAATTGCATGGCAAGGACAAGAGGATGTGGAACCCCTTCAAAATGCTAATGACAAAGATTGGCAAAATCTCGAGACTCTTCATTACTATTTTAGTGATCCAAGATCACATTGAGTCCATAGGAAAGCCAGTACTGTTAAAAGGGGATGAGGTGTTGCTTAATGGTCTACTTGCTCAAAGTGCTTAGTGATATTGCTCCAAAACCCTCAGCCACGTTCTCATTTCCACATTTATCCAAAACTCAAAGTCAAACTTGGCCCCACCAATTTGATTTATCCGGCGCCACCGAGTTCAGTTGATATAGCCATTGCCAGAAACCCAAACAGTTTGGTCACACCGATATGGATCTCGGTCTCACCAAGGTGGCCTTGCAAACTCTCTGTTGCATGTTGTAATTATTTTGGTCTCACCGAAATGTGCAATCGGACCCACTGAGTTTGCTTGACCAACTCTTTGTTTGACCTTTGCTGAAATTGGTCTCACCGAGATGAGCTTTTGCCCTAGCCCTAGCACATCGGTCCCACCAAGTTGCTCCAGTCGGTCCCACCGATATTCCTAACATTCACATTTTGAACTGAATCGGTCTCACTGAGTTCTTCTATTCATTCCAACCGAGTTGGGTCAAATGTGTGTAACGGTTGGATTATGTGTGGAGGCTATATATGCCCCTCCACCCCCTTCTCCATTTGAGAGGGAGCCATCAGAATGTGCCTACACTTCCACTACTCATTTTCTGAGAGAGAACCACCTACTCATGTGTTGAGACCAAGATATTCCAACCCAACAACAAGAATCTTGATCTCTAGCCTTCCCCAAGTTGCTTTCCACTCACATCATCTTTCCACCATAGCAAAATCTGTGAGAGAGAGTCGAGTGTTGGGGAGACTTTCATTCAAAGCACAAGAGCAAGGAGTTCATCATCATCACACCATCTATTACCTTTTGGAGAGTGGTGTCTCCTAGATTGGTTAGGTGTCATTTGGGAGCCTCTATCAAGATTATGGAGTTGAGCCAACGAGTTTGTAAGGGCAAGGAGATCGCCTACTTCATGAAGATCTACCCGAGTGAGGCAAGCCCTTCATGGGCGATGGCCATGGTGGGATAGACAAGGTTGCTTCTTCGTGGACCCTTCATGGGTGGAGCCCTCCGTGGACTCACGCAACCGCTACCCTTCATGGGTTGAAGTCTCCATCAACATGGATGTACGATAGCACCACCTATTGGAACCATGCCAAAAATCTCCGTGTCCACATTGCGTTTGCACACTCCAATCCCATCTCTTTACTTTCTTGCAACTAGCATGCTTTACTCTTTCCGCTGCTTGTACTCTTGCCATGCTTGCTTGAAATGTATTGTGAATGCTTAAACTTGTGCTAAAACTCCACCTCAACTTGAAGAACTTAAAAACTGTGACTTTTGCTTGTTGAGGGTCTAATCACCCCCCTCTAGATCCCTCTTCTCAATCCTGTCAATTGGTATCAGAGCATTGGTCTCCTTTGCTTTGGTTTAATCACCATTGGAGGAAGATGGATGCGTCTACTATTGGGAGTATTAGACGTAGAGTGCCTAAGCTTGACGGAGAATTTTATAGTGCTTGGAAAAAATGAAATGCTTGAGATTTTCAAATAATATAACTTGAACTAGTATGTTACTAGCCTTTGTATTCCTCCTATTGATCCCTTGCATCCTACCCTCGATGAGTATCTTGAAATGATCCGCAACCTTAGAACAATTGATCTTATCATGAGAGGATTACCTATAAATTTGGTCGTATGCTTGCCTACATTTGAATTACTATATGGAGATATCTTGAGGAGCACTTTCCAAAATATTCCTTAAAAAATCTCGATGAGATTCTTCAAAGTCCATTGCTTTTCATAAGATGAATCCTAGTGATCCTAAATTTGATGATCGTCTATTTGAGCTTCATGACCTTATGCGTGCCAAAGGAGAAGTTGTAGTCATTAGTGGCATCATTTCTCAAGCCATTAGAATTCATAAAGATGTGCATTGTCATGGTCATAAATCTAATGAATCACTCTCTCTAGGTGATAATCAATCACAAGATGATGTTGAACATGGATACTATGATGAGGATGATGATAGTGACTTTGATCTTGGCGAGTCAATGAACCACTTTGGTCTTATGCCAAACCTTCGTGGTTACATGGCAGGAGGAAAGGAATGGGTTCTTGATAGTGGATGTACCGATCACATGACCAGAGACAAGGATATGTTTCATGAGCTTGCTGAAAACAATGGTCCCTGAAAGTATGTCACTTTCGGTGATAACTCAATGGGTAAGGTGGTTGGCCTTGGCAAGGTGGCCATCTCACATGATAGCTCTATTCAAAATGTTATGCTCATTGAATCTCTTGCCTACAATTTACTTTCCGTATCTAGACTAGCGGATTTCGGTTTCAATGCTCTATTCACCAAAGTAGATTGCCAAATAAAAAGGCTCAACCTAGAACTTTCTTAATTGCTAAATCTTCCAAAGGTTGGTTGTGGCATAGAAGGTTAGGTCATGTGGGCATGCGAAATCTTGATAAGCTTATTAAAGGTGATCATGTCCTTGGTGTTAAAGATGTCATATTTGACAAGGATGGACTTTGTAGTGCTTGTCAAGCAGGAAAACAAGTTGGAGGAAGTCATACCGTGAAGAACATGATGACCATGAGAAGAATGGATCTTTTTGGTCCCAATGCCTACAAGAGTCTTGGTGGTAACTCATTAGGTTTGGTCATTGTTGATGATTTTTCAAGATTTACGTGGGTGTTCTTTCTTGATGATAAATCGCAGGTCCAAAAGATCTTCAAGAACTTCGCTAGGAAGGCCAAAAATCAATTTGAAGTGAAGATTAAGAAGGTTCAAAGCAACAACGGAACAGAGTTCAAAAACACCAATGTGGATACTTTTCTTGACAAAGAAGGGATTTCACATGAGTTCTCGGCCACGCGCACACCTCAACAAAATGGAATTGTTGAGAGGAAGAACCAAACACTTGTTGAGAAGGCAAGAACAATGCTTGATGAATACTAGATGCCAAGACACTTTTGGGCGGAAGCGGTTGAGATAGCTTGTCATGCAACAAATCGACTATATCTTCACAAGCTTCTCGGCAAGATGGCATATGAGCTTATCATCGGTAACAAACCCCAAGTTGGATACTTTCGAGTATTTGGCTCAAAGTGTTACATTCTTGATAAGCATCGTCGTTCGAAATTTGCCCGTAAAACTCATGAAGGTTTTCTACTCGGTTATGGCTCAAACTCTCACACTTACCATCTCTACAACAATTTCACCCGAAAGGTTGAAGTGACGGTAGATGTGAAGTTTGATGAATCTAATGGCTCACAAGTAGAGCAATTGCCAATTTATGTAGGAGATAAAGATCCTTCAGAAGCAATTCAATACTTGTCTATTGAAAAATATTCGCCCAATGGAGGTGAAGGAGAGCACTTCATCCATTCAAGTGGAAGCCTCAACTTCACGACAAGGTGAACCACAAGTTTACTTGGAGGCATCCACAAGTGGAACACGTCAAGATGAAGGAAACGAGGAAGTACAACAAGATGAACCGCATCGAGCTCCTTCTCCACCTCCACAAGAGAACAACAATGCCAACAATAATGAAGAAGGACAAGAAGAAGAAGAAGAAGAAGAAGAAGAAGAAGACAATGAAGAGGATGTTCCACCCCGACCCAAAAAAAAGCTCTCACGAGTTAGAGCAAGAGTCTCAAGAGATCACCCCGTTGAACAAATCTTTAATGATATTCAAACCGGGAGAATTACTCACTCAAAAACTCATTTGGCTAACTTTTGTGATCATTACTCATTCATTTCTAGTATTGAACCTATGAAGGTGGAAGAAGCTCTTGATGATCTGGATTGGGTGAATGCTTTGCGTGAAGAGCTACACAATTTTGAGAGGAATCAAGTGTGGACTTTGGTTGAAAAGCCGGGCGACAACCACAATGTCATTGGAACCAAGAGGATTGACAAGTTGTACGCAACAAGGCCCGTCTCGTCGCCTAAGGCTACACTCAAGTCGAAGGTATGGACTATGGTGAGACATATGCCCCTGTTGCTAGACTTGTGTCCATACGCATCTTACTTGATTATGCCAATCATCATGATATCACTTTGTACCAAATGGACATTAAAAGTGCTTTTCTAAATGGTGAAATTGAGGAGGAAGTGTATGTTAAACAACCTCCCGGCTTTGTTAATCCCAAGAAACCCGATCATGTTTACAAACTTCACAAAGCTGTTTATGGTCTTAAACAAGCTCCTAGAGCATGGTATAAATGCTTGACCAAGTTTCTTATTGAAAAAGGCTTTGAAATTGGGAAGATTGATTCTACACTTTTTACTAAAATGGTTAATGGTGAATTATTTGTGTGCCAAATTTGTGTGGATGATAACATATTTGGTTCTACTAACCCTCATTTTAGTTAAAAGTTTGGAAGGCTAATGTCAGAGAAGTTTGAGATATCTATCACGAGTGAACTCAAATTCTTTCTCAATTTGCAAATCAAGCAAACTAAGGAAGGTACCTTTGTTTCTCAAAACAAAGTATACCAAGGATCTTTTCAAGAAGTTAAACATGCAAGAAAGCAAAGGTGTGAAAACACCCATGGCTACTAGTGGACATCTTGACTTAAGTAAGGATGGAAAACTGGTTGACCAAAATGTTTAACATCTATGATTGGTTCATTGTTATATCTATGTGCCTCCCGTCCTGATATTATGGTAAGTGTGTGCATGTGTGATACATCCATTTTGCATCATGCTTCTTGATGTCTACTACACAACCTTTTCTTGTAGATGTTGTTGGGCCTCCAAGTGCAGAGGTTTGTAGGATAGTAGCAAATTTCTCTCAAGTGGATGACCTAAGGTTTATCAATCCGTGGGAGGCATAGGATGAAGATGGTCTCTCTCAAGCAACCCTACAACCAAATAACAAAGAGTCTCTTGTGTACCCAACACACCCAATACAATGGTAAATTGAATAGGTGCACTAGTTCGGCGAAGAGATGGTGATACAAGTGCAATATGGATGGTAGATATAGGTTTTTGTAATCTGAAAATATAAAAACAGCAAGGTAACAAGTGGTAAAAGTGAGCGTAAACGGTATTGCAATGATCGGAAACAAGGCATAGGGTTCATACTTTCACTAGTGCAAGTTCTCTCAACAATAATAACATAGTTGGATCTCATAACTATCCCTCAACATGCAACAAAGAGTCACTCCAAAGTCACTAATAGCGGAGAACAAACGAAGAGATTATGGTAGGGTATGAAACCACCTCAAAGTTATTCTTTCCAATCAATCCGTTGGGCTATTCCTATAAGTGTCACAAATAGCCCTAGAGTTCGTACTAGAATTACACCTTAAGATACAAATCAACCAAAACCCTAATGTCACCTAGATACTCCAATGTCACCTCAAGTATCCGTGCGTATGATTATACGATATGCATCACACAATCTCAGATTCATCTATTCAACCAACACATAGAACCTCAAAGAGTGCCCAAAGTTTCTACCGGAGAATCACGACGAAAACATGTGCCAACCCCTATGCATAGGTTCATGGGCGGAACCCGCAAGTTGATCACCAAAACATACATCAAGTGGCACGTGATATCCCATTGTCACCACAGATAAACACGGCAAGACATACATCGAGTGTTCTCAAATCTTTAAAGACTCAATCCAATAAGATTACTTCAAGGGGAAAACTCAATCCATTACAAGAGAGTAGAGGGGGAGAAGAAACATAGGATCCAACTATAATAGCAAAGCTCACGATACATCACGATTGTGCCAAATCAAGAACACGAGAGAGAGAGATCAAACACATAGCTACTGGTACATACCCTCAGCCCCGAGGGTGAACTACTCCCTCCTCGTCATGGAGAGCACCGGGATGATGAAGATGGCCACCGGTGAAGGATCCCCCTCCGGCAGGGTGCCAGGAAGGGCTCCCGAGAGGTTTTTGGTGGCTATAGAGTCTTGCACGGTGGAACTCCCGATCTATCTTCTATTCTGGAAGTTTTACGATACGTAGGTGTATATGGGTGCAAGGGGTACGTCGGTGGAGCTTCGGGGGCCACACGAGGCAGGCGGGTGCGACCCCCACCCTCGTGACCAGCTCCTGTATCTTCTGACATAGAGTCCAAGTCTATCCAGTGGCTTTCCTTCCAAAAATAACTTCTCCAGTTGATTTCGTTCCATTTTGACTCCGTCTGATATTCCTTTTCCTCGAAACACTGAAATAGGCATAAAACAGCAAATCTGGGTTGGGCCTCTGGTTAATAGGTTAGTCCCAAAAATAATATAAAAGTGGATAATAAAGCCGAATATTGCCCAAAACAGTAGATAATATAGCATGGAGCAATCAAAAATTATCGATACGTTGGAGACGTATCAAGCATCCCCAAGCTTAATTCCTGCTTGTCCTCGAGTAGGTAAATGACAAAAAGATAATTTTTGATGTGGAATGCTAGTTGGCATAATTTCAATGTAATTCTTCTTACTTGTGATATGAATATTCAGATCGGAGGATTCAAGACAAATGTTCATATTGACATAAAAAGAAACAGTAATACTTCAAGCATACTAATCAAAGTAATCATGTCTTCTCAAAATAACATGGCAGAAGAAAGTTCATCCCTACAAAATCATATAGTTAGGCTATGCTTCATTTTCGTCACACAAAGATTTTCCCAACTTCTATACCCCCGATGACAAGCCAAGCAATTGTTTCATACCTAAATAATCTCAAACTTTTTCAACCTTCACGCAGTACATGAGCGTGAGCCATGGATATAGCACTATGGGTGGAATAGAATATGATGATGGGGATTGTGTGGAGAAGACAAAAAAGGAGAAAGTCTCACATTGACGAGGATAATCAACGGGCTATGGAGATGCCCATCAATTGATGTCAACATGAGGAGTAGGGATTGCCATGCAACGGATGCACTAGAGCTATGAATGCTCAATAAAAGAAAATTAGTGGGTGTGCATCCAACTTGCTTGCTCATGAAGACCTAGGGCATTTGAGGAAGCCCATCGTAGGAATATACAAGCCAAGTTCTATAATGAAAAATTCCCACTAGTATAAAAAGACAACTTATGAGACTCACTACATGAAGAACAAGGTGCTACTTTGAAGCACAATATATGAGACTCACTATATGAACAACAAGCTGCTACTTTAAAGCACAAGTGTGGAAAAAGAGATAGTAGCATTGCCCTTTTTACTTTTTTTCTTTTTTTTTCTCTTTTTGGGCCTTTCTTTTTTTTCTTTTGGCCTTTCTTCTTTTTCTTTTTCTTTTTGGGCAATGCTCTAATAATGATGATCATCACACTTTCATTGATTACAACATATGAATTACAAGTCGAAACTAGAACAAGATATGACTCTATATGAATGCCTTCGGCGGTGTACCGGGATGGTGCAATGAATCAAGAGTGACATGTATGAATTATGCATGGTGGCTATGCCACAAATACAATGTCAACTACATGATCATGCAATGGCAATATGACAAAAGTAAAGTATGTCACGATGATGATGAACGGAACGGTGGAAAGTTGCATGGCAATATATCTCGGAATGGCTATGGAAATGCCATAATAGGTAGGTATGGTGGCTGTTTTGAGGAAGATATAGGGAGGTTTATGTGTGATAGAGCGTATCGTATCACGGGGTTTGGATGCACCGGCGTAGTTTGCACCAACTCTCAAGGTGAGAAAGAGCAATGCACGGTACCGAGGTGTCTAGCAATGGTGGAAAGGTAAAAGTGCATATAATCCATGGACTCAACATTAGTCAAAAGAACTCATATACTTATTGCAAACATTTAGAAGTCGTCAAAAATCAAGCACTACGCGCATGCTCCTAGGGGGGTAGATTGGTAGGAAAAGACCATCGCTCGTCCCCGACCGCCACTCATAAGGATGCACAAGCGAGGTACACTTCATGTTTCAAATTTGTTACACAACTTTAACCATACATGCATGCTACGGGACTTGCTAACTTCAACACAAGCACTCTTAAATTCATAATCACCCAACTAGCATGACTTTAATATCACTACCTCCATATCTCAAAACAATTATCAAGTATCAAACTTTTCTTAGTATTCAACACACTCATAAGAATTCTTAAAAATCTTTTATGCTTAGCATATTAGGATTTTAAGCAAATTACCATGCTATTTAAGACTCTCAAAATAATATAAGTGAAGCATGAGAGTTCATCTATTTCTTAAAAATAAAACTACCACCATCCTCTAAAAGATATAAGTGATGCACTAGAGCAAATGACAAACTACTCCGAAAGATATAAGTGAAGATCAATGAGTAGTCGAATAATTATACAACTATGTGAAGACTCTCCCAATTAATAATTTCAGATCTTGGTATTTTATTCAAACATTAAGCAAAGCTAAATAAAATGACATGACGCTCCAAGCAAAACACATATCATGTGATGAATAAAAATATAGCTCCAAGTAAAGTTACCGATGAACGAAGACGAAAGAGGGGATGCCTTCCGGGGCATCCACAAGCTTAGGCTCTTGGTTATCCTTGAATATTACCTTTGGGTGCCTTGGGCATCCCCAAGCTTAGGCTCTTGCCACTCCTTATTCCATAGTCCATCGAATCTTTACCCAAAACTTGAAAACTCCACAACACAAAACTCAACAGAAAACTCGTAAGCTCCGTTAGTATAAGAAAATAAAACAACCACTTAGGTACTGTAATGAACTCATTCTAAATTCATATTTGTGTAATATCTACTGTACTTCAACTTATCTATGGTTCATACCCTCCGATACTACTCATAGATTCATCAAAATAAGCAAACAACACATAGAAAACAGAATCTATCAAAAACAGAACAGTCTGTAGTAATCTGTATAAAACGTATACTTCTGGAACTGCAAAAATTCTACCAAATTAGAAAGTCCTAAGAAATATTTGTAACAATCCAGAGAAAAAAGAATCAGATAAGTATCACGTTTCTATGAATTAACATAACTAATTTACTGGGTGAAAAAGTTTCTGATTTTCAGCAGGATCAACACAACTATCACCGTAAGCTATCCTAAAGGTCTTACTTGGCACTTTATTGAAACAAAAGCTATAAAACATGGTTACTATAGTAGCATAATCATGTGTACACACAAAAACAGTAAGGATAAATATTGGGTTGTCTCCCAACAATCGCTTTTCTTTAATACCTTTCTAGTTAGGCATGATGATGGCAATGATGCTCACATAAAAGATAAGAATTGAAACACAACGGGAGCATCATGAAGCACATGACTAGCACATTTAAGTCTAACCCACTTCCTATGCATAGGGATTTTGTGAGCAAACAACTTATAGGAACAATAATCAACTTGCATAGGAAGGTAAAACAAGCACAACTTCAAAACTTTAAGCACATAGAGAGGAAACTTGATATTATTGCAATTCCTACAAGCATATGTTCCTCCCTCATAATAATTTTCAGTAGCATCATGAATGAATTCAACAATATAACCGGCACCTAAAGCATTCTTTCCATGATCTACTTTCATAGAAAATTTACTACTCTCCACATAAGCAAAATTCTCCTCATGAATAATAGTGGGAGCAAACTCAACAAAATAACTATCATGTGCTTGAAATTTAAGATCAAGATGACAAGTTTCATGGTTATCATTATTCCTTAAAGCATATTGTCATCACAATAATCATCATAGATAGGAGGCATGCTTTCATCATAATGAATTTGCTCATCAAAGCTTGGGGACAAAAAATATCATCTTCATCAAACATAGCTTCCCCAAGCTTGTGGCTTTGCATATCATTAGCATCATGGGTATTCAAAGAATTCATACTAATAACATTGCAATCATGCTCATCATTCACATATTTAATGCCAAGCATTCTATGTAATTCTTCTTCTAGCACTTGAGCACAATTTTCCTTTCCATCATTCTCACGAAATATATTAAAAAGATGAAGCGTATGAGACAAACTTAACTCCATTTTTTTTGTAATTTTCTTTTATAAACTAGACTAGTGCTAAAACAAGAAACAAAAAGATACGATTGCAAGATCTAAAGATATACCTTCACTTACCTAGCCTCCCCAGCAACGGCGCCAGAAAAGAGCTTGATGTCTACTACACAACCTTCTTCTTGTAGACGTTGTTGGGCCTCCAAGTGCAGAGGTTTGTAGGACAGTAGCAAATTTCCCTCAAGTGGATGACCTAAGGTTTATCAATACGTGGGAGGCGTAGGATGAAGATGGTCTCTCTCAAGCAACCCTGCAACCAAATAACAAAGAGTCTCTTGGGTCCCCAACACACCCAATACAATGGTAAATTGTATAGGTGCACTAGTTCGGCGAAGAACTGGTGATACAAGTGCAATATGGATGGTAGATATAGGTTTTTGTAATCTGAAAATATAAAACAGCAAGGTAACAAGTGGTAAAAGTGAGCGTAAACGGTATTGCAATGATAGGAAACACGGCATAGGGTTCATACTTTCACTAGTGCAAGTTCTTTCAACAATAATAACATAGTTGGATCTCATAACTATCCCTCAACATGCAACAAAGAGTCACTCCAAAGTCACTAATAGCGGAGAACAAACGAAGAGATTATGGTAGGGTAAGAAACCACCTCAAAGTTATTCTTTCCAATCAATCCGTTGGGCTATTCCTATAAGTGTCAGAAATAGCCCTAGAGTTTGTACTAGAATAACACCTTAAGATACAAATCAACCAAAACCCTTATGTCACCTAGATACTCCAATGTCACCTCAAGTATCCGTGGGTATGATTATATGATATGCATCGCACAATCTCAGATTCATCTATTCAACCAACACATAGAAGCTCAAAGAGTGCCCAAAGTTTCTACCGGAGAATCACGACGAAAACGTGTGCCAACCCCTATGCATAGGTTCATGGGCGGAACCCGCAAGTTGATCACCAAAACATACATGGCACGTGATATCCCATTGTCACCACTGATAAACACGGCAAGACATACATCAAGTGTTCTCAAATCTTTAAAGACTCAATCCGATAAGATTACTTCAAGGGGAAAACTCAATCCATTACAAGAGAGTAGAGGGGGAGAAGAAACATAGGATCCAACTATAGCAAAGCTCGCGATATATCAAGATCGTGCTAAATCAAGAACACGAGAGAGAGAGATCAAACACATAGCTACTGGTACATACCCTCAGCCCCGAGGGTGAACTACTCCCTCCTCGTCATGGAGAGCGCCGGGATGATGACGATGGCCACTGGTGAAGGATCCCCCCTCCGGCAGGGTGCCGGGAAGGGCTCCCGAGAGGTTTTTGGTGGCTACAGAGGCTTGCGGCAGCGGAACTCCCGATCTATCTTCTGTTCTGAAAGTTTTATGATACGTAGGTATATATGGGTGCAAGGGGTACGTCGGTGGAGCTTCGGGGGCCCTACAAGGCAGGGGCGCGCCCTAGGGGGGTGGGCGCGCCCCCCACACTCGTGACCAGCTCCCGTATCTTCTGACGTAGAGTCCAAGTCTATCCGGTGGCTTTCCTTCCAAAAATAACTTCTCCAGTTGATTTCGTTCCGTTTTGACTCCGTCTGATATTCCTTTTCCTCGAAACACTGAAATAGGCATAAAACATCAAATCTGGGTTGGGCCTTCGGTTAATAGGTTAGTCCCAAAAATAATATAGAAGTGGATAATAAAGCCCAATATTGCCCAAAACAGTAGATAATATAGCATGGAACAATCAAAAATTATAGATACATTGGAGACGTATCACTTTCATATCAATATTTATTGCATTATGGGCTGTTATTACACATTATATCTCAATACTTATGGCTATTCTCTCTTATTTTACAAGGTTTACCATGAAGAGGGGGAATTCCGATACTTCCGTGGAGTTTCAGGATTTTTGGAGCAGTGCAGAATAGGTTTCCAATGTTTGCTCCTTTTCCAGCTAGAATTCCAGCTACCGGCATTCCCCCTCTTCATGGTAAACCTTGTAAAATAAGAGAGAATAGCCATGAGTATTGAGATATAATGTGTAATAACAGCCCATAATGCAATAAATATTGGTATAAAAGTATGATGCAAAATGGACGTATCAACTCCCCCAAGCTTAGACTCGCTTGTCCTCAAGGGGAAGCCGGTATCGAAAAATATGTCCACATGTTTAGAGATAGAGGTGTCGATAAAAATAAAATATGGACATGAGGGCATCATGATCATTCTTATAACATCAACATATATAGATTTTATCATATGATTTCTTATGCTCAAGTAACAATCAATTCACAATGTCAAGTATGGTTCAGAAACTTCATTGGGAACTATCAAACTATAATCTCAGTCATTGAAGCAATTGCAATTTATCATAACATCAAAAAGAGTAAAGAATAGAGCTTTTCAGCAAGTCCACATACTCAACTATCATGTAGTCTTCTACAATTGCTAACACTCACGCAGTACTTGTGGTTATAGAGTTTCAGCCGGACCCTGAGAAAGATAGGGGCTTATTGTGTTGCCTCCCAACATATTCATCTTTGGGTGATGTCAACAATAATAATTCATGCTAACTTACATCCAATTGGATATATATATATATATCAAGATCTTTAAAACACGAGGAGCTTGCCAAAGGATAAAATGAAAAAGGGAAAGGTGAAGATCACCTTGACTCAAGCATAAAGTAAAAACATAAAGTAAAAGATAGGCCCTTCGCAGAGGGAAGCAGAGGTTGTCATGTGCTTTTAGGGTTGGATGCATAAAATGTTAATCCAAAGAACGTCACTTTATATTGCCACTTGTATGTGGACCTTTATTGTGCAGTCCGTCGCTTTTATTGCTTCCACAACAACATCGTATAAAGCTTATTTTCTTTGCGCTAATAAGTCATACATATTTAGATAGCAATTTTTATTACCTGCAACATGACAACTTACTTGAAGGATCTTACTCAATCCATAGGTAGGTATGGTGGACTCTCATGGCAAAACTGGGTTTAAGGATATTTGGAAGCACAAGTAGTATCTCTACTTGGTGCAAGGAATTTGGCTAGCATGAGGGGGATAGGCAAGCTCAACATGTTTAGAAGGTCTATGACAATATATTTTAACTAAGATGTGAGAAAACATAAACCATTTTCGTTGTCTTCCTTGTCCAACATCAACTCTTTTAGCATGTCATACTTAATGAGTGCTTCACAATCATAAAAGATGTCCAAGATAATATTAATGTATGTGAAACCTCTCTTTCCTTATTACTTCCTATTAATTGCAACGATGACCAAAACTACGTTTGTCAACTCTCAATAACTTTTATGCCTCATACTTTCTATGTATGAAGTCATTACTATTTGTAAGATCAATATGAACTCTTTTATTCTTTTTGTTCTTCCTACTTTCTCAAGATCATAGCAAGATAGCAAAGCCCTTGACTCAACACTAATCTTTATTACAGATAGCTCACGGACTCGATTACATAAAGAGATCACAAAGCAAAACTCAAAACTACTTGATATCAAAACATCAATCTACTAGATCAAGATACTGCTAAAAGGATCGAACTAAATAAAACGGTAAAGATAGGAGTGTGATGGTGATACGATACCGAGGCGCCTCCCCCAAGCTTGGCAGTTGCCAAGGGGAGTGCCCATACCCATGTGATTATGTCCTCGGAGGTCATGGAGGTGGTGATGATGATGGTGGATAATCGCACATCGAGCGTAAAAGCTCCTCCAGCTTGCGAATAATGCCCTTGAGTCCGGCAATATGATCCTTCAGCAAAATATTCTCTAGTGTGAGATACTTATTCTGTATGCGAGCTAAGTCAATCATCTTGAAAGCTTCAATCTCAGTTGGATTAAAGAGGTTAGGTAAGGGTTGAGGGATGTCTTCTTCTTTCACCGTTGGAGCTTGAACCTCCATGGCCTTCTTGATCCCTTCATCCTTGTTGATCTCTTCCGGTTCTTCTCTTTTTAGCTCTATCTTCAATAGCCAAGCATCCTTGTCTTCATTGTTGAAGGAGGGCGACGTCATGGTGCTCTAGATCTGTCAGAAAAACAGCTCGAAACGAAAACAGAGGATATTTGCGTGATATGGTGGTCAAAGCCTTCGGGAGATTAAATAATGAATTTTTACCGACCAAAATACATAACATGCAAGAAAACGGAGTCCGGGAGGCACACGAGGTGGCCACGAGACAGGGGGCGTGCCCAAGAAGGGTCGGCGCGCCCTCCACCCTCGTGGAGGCCTCGTGTCATTCCCGGACTACTTCTTTCTTTCTAAAATTCTTAAATATTCCAAAACTGATAAGAATTGCCATTAGAATTGTTTTGGAGTCGGTTTACTTATCGTACCACATAGATATTCCTTTTCGGAGGCTGGAACGTTCTGGAAGGTGTCCCTTATGTATTCCTCCAGGGTTACAGTCTCAATAATATTAGTTTCAACATTGATAGGATTACGTGAGATATAATGTTTAATTCTTTGACCATTCACCACCGTCGGACTTGTGCCTTCGAAGTTGTTGATTTTTATGGCACCAGAATGATAGACCTCCTCGATAACATAAGGACCTTCCCATTTAGAGAGAAGTTTTCCTGCAAAAAATCTTAAACGAGAGTTGAATAATAACACATAATCACCTACGTTAAATTCTCGCTTTTGTATTCTTTTGTCATGCCAGCGTTTGACTTTTTCTTTGAATATCTTGGTATTCTCATAGGCTTGTGTTCTCCATTCATCAAGTGAGCTAATATGAAATAACATCTTCTCACCGGCAAGTTTGAAGTCATAGTTGAGCTCTTTAATAGCCCAATATGCTTTATGTTCAAGTTCAAGAGGTAAATGACATGCCTTTCCATAAACCATCTTATACTGAGACATAACCATAGGACTTTTGTATGCAGTTCTATAGTCCCATAATGCATCATCAAGTTTTTTGGACCAATTATTTCTAGATCTATTCACACTCTTTTGCAAAATTAATTTGAGCTCTCTATTGCTCAACTCTACTTGACCACTAGACTGCGGGTGATAAGGAGATGCGATTCTATGATTAACATCATACTTAGCAAGCATCTTACCGAAAGCACCATGAATAAAATGTGAACCACCATCAGTCATAAGATATCTAGGGACTCCAAATCTCGGAAAAATAACTTCTTTAAGCATTTTAATAGAAGTGTTATGATCAGCACTACTAGTTGGAATAGCTTCTACCCACTTAGTAACGTAATCAATAGCAACTAAAATATGTGTATAACCATTAGAGGCAGGAAAACGTCCCATATAATCAAAACCCCAAACATCAAACGGTTCAATAACAAGAGAATAATTCATAGGCATTTCTTGACGTCTACTAATATTACCAATTCTTTGACATTCATCACAAGATAAGACAAACTTACGAGCATATTTGAAGAGAGTAGGCCAATAAAAACCAGATTGCAATACCTTATGTGCAGTTCTATCTCCAGCGTGGTGTCCTCCATATGATTCAGAGTGACACTTGCGTAGGATCTATTCCTGTTCATGCTCAGGTACACAAGGTCTAATAACACCATCTACTCCTTCTTTATAAAGGTGTGGGTCATCCCAGAAGTAATGTCTTAAATCATAAAAGAACTTTTTCTTTTGCTGGTATGTGAAACTAGGATGTATAAATTTAGCAACAATATAATTAGCATAATCAGCATACCAAGGAGCAGTATGAGAAGCATTAACGACCGCTAATTGTTCATCAGGAAAGCTATCATCAATAGGTAGTGGGTTATCAATGTGCGCACGATATCAAGCGGCCCCTAAAGAATGTCATCTTAAGGCTGTGAAAAGGATAGTGAGATACTTAATTCATACACCAAATTTTGGCATTTGGTATCCTAAGAGGTCATCTTTTGATCTTGTTAGCTACTCTGGTTCGGACTATACCGGTGACAAGGTAGATAGAAAATCCACTTCAGGTACTTGTCAATTTCTTGGTAGATCTCTTGTGTCTTGGTCTTCCAAGAAACAAAACTCGGTATCCTATCCACCGCCGAAGCGGAATACATTATCGCCGGATCATGTTGTTCTCAATTACTTTGGATGACTCAAACCCTTAAGGATTATGGGATACTTGTGAAACATGTTCCATTGCTTTGTGATAATGAGAGTGCTATTAAGATTGCTCACAATCCCGTGCAACATTCTCGAACGAAGCATATTGAAGTTCGTCATCATTTTATTCGAGATGATGTTGCTAAAGGAGACATCAATCTTAAGCATGTTCATACCGATAAGCAATTGGTGGATATATTCACCAAACTGCTCGATGAGAAAGTATTTTTGCCGTTTGAGAGGTGAATTGAATATCATTGATGCCTCAAACTTGGAGTAGAAACTCCATTTTGATACATGCAAGGCATGAGCCTTTTTTATGACTAATCCTTGATATTTCTCTTATGATGATGGTCATATGTCTTGGATCTATATTTTAACCCTTGCATGTTATTTAACCCTTGTAGGTACTTGGATAAGCCCAAATCTATGAGATTGCAAGCCACTCACATTCTGAACAATCTCTACAGCACCAAGTTTCTACTATATGGTTGTTGAATACAATGAAGCATGAATCCACTCAACATATCCTTTGACAATCTATATATATCAAATTCCATTTGGTATCAAGTTTCATGATTGTCATTTTAGATACATAAGTGCTCTTCCTTGCAAGACTAACTCATGTTGGAAGATGAACTCAAACTCCAAGTGGTGCTCCAAACTCTTGATGGACTACATCAACTTTGAGCATCCAGCACAAGTTCGACTACATGATCAAGATCAACAGCACAACCCAAGGTATGTCACTCCATCTTAGAGAAGCTTTGACCCAAGTCATGAGTCAAAGCAACTCAACAAGATGTGAACATATCAAGATGCTTAAACGAAAAATAGTAACCCCATTATGAGCTTAAACAAGGAGCATGACCTACGATCAAGTGTTATTACTTGACTCCTAAGTCAATATACTCTAACACAGGTGATTTATCGACGACCCCTTCTAAATGAAGTTCTCTAGTGTTTATTTGTTCACTTACTTTGTGTTCTTGCATATATTTCTTGCTATCTTGTTCCCCTTATAAAAAAACTTCACCTAGATCTCTTTCCTTATGTATGTTTTTCTCTGTATTTTCTGTATCAAATTCCTTGCAAATCTTATGGTTATTTCATTGCAAATCCTTGTGAGATTTAATTTATCTAGAGAGGTGAGTTGACAAAAAAAACCTCTACATTGAACTTGGACTCGCCGATTCATGCCTATCGGCTAGACTGACCTATAGGGATTACCTGTAGACAGTTCATCGGTACAACCGACATGGACTAACCCGGTCTTACCAATATGCATCATCCATAAGACTACCAACTTGGTGTCACCGATGAAAATGGATCGGCGTTACCGATTTCACTGCTGAGAAAACTTTTTGCCATTGCATATTTCATTTCTTATCCAGCTGCACTCAATGATTCTTATCCTCTACCCGCATCTTCAACTACATACTGCTTTGTAATGTGTGTCAAGGACCAATCCTATTTGACCTTGCTCCAAAAGTATCCTTCTTGGAAGTTGATGTCAAAGGGGAGAGAGAGCACATCAAAGCTTATCACATGGGCGCGAACTTACAGGGACAGGCATACATGACCCAGCAATGAACGTGTCGATCATCAACGTATTAACCCAAGTCGTAGCAAGCTACAAGGACTTGAAGGAACAATGTGTGGCATTTCCCCAAAGGGACAGACACAGGAACGAAGAAGGACACATGCGGTCAGCATAAGTGTTCCGGAGTAGTAGCAAGCTACAATTGCTTAGTGGAAGCACTAGGAGACATTTCCCGGTAAGAGAGGCTACCAAGAATAAACAACTAGGTTGTTGGATCCCACACATACCAAGCATTTCAATAACATACACACAATATGCTCGATATGCGCAAATACAACATGACATCACAACAAAACTCTATGACTCAAAGTATTTATTCAATAGGCTCCGATGAGCCAAATATTACAAACATGGGTCTCATGACCCGACATACAGAGCATATAATCACCGGAAGCATAACATGCCTGAGTACAGACATCTACAAATGAAAAGGGCTGAGAAGCCTGACTATCTACAAGACCCTTCCAAGGGTACAAGATCGTAGATGAGGTAACAAGCTAAACGTCGAAGTCCACGCAGAACTACTAGTGAGACCGAAATCTCTCGGCAAAAACATAAATTAAGCAAACGTTAGTACAAATGTACCCAGCAAGACTTACATCAGAAGTAGCTACATATGCATCATTAGCAACAAAGGGATGGTGGGGTTTAACTGCAGCAAGCCAGCTTTGACCATGGCTATCCCGAACTACGACTACAAGTAATCTTTTGAGGTGGGGCGCACGAGTCCACGTATTCACCATATCAATACAACACTATGGATCCTCTCCCGTCTCTACCAGAAGGCCATCCATAACACTCATGCTTATCTTGCGCATTTTAGAGTATCCACTTTCACTTGTCTATGAACTGTATAAGCAAACAAGTAGTCCTTTACCGCGGACGTGGCTATTCGAATAGATGATGTTAACCGTGCAGGGGTGTACTTCTTCACACACGCTCTCGCCACTTACCGCCATATAGACATCATGTATCTCGGCAACCTTCAAGTGAAAGCCTCGCAAGGGTGTCGGCCACGACCTGACTAACCACACAAGTCCCTAGTCCAGGTTTATTGCATATTCAAGTTCCATCCGCAGGGAGTCCGGCCAAGGTTTCCACTACGACCCCGAACGGTGTTTGTAGGGTTCTCGGGTCACCAAACGGGTGACTCGGTACACCGGGCCATGTGCCTACCGCATCACAGCCCACCCCTCGAGTCAGCGCTGTGCACGGCCTCCAGCATACTACAAACACCAGAAACAACTTGCAACTCCTAGACAGAGGACAGGGGCGGTTAATAAGTCGAGAGGGTCCATTGGTTTCGGGCCCAACGTGTGGTTGTAGCTGATCTTAAATCACATACACAAATCTCAGTTCCTAAGGACAGTTCCAATGAAACAACCCGCCATGTACTCCTACATGTCCTCTCATCGGTACCTTTACCAAATCGTGTTCACACACTTAGCTCACACACAGTAGGACATGTTCATCACCATTCCAATTCATCCCCGATGAATCAGACCTGACTCAACTCTAAGCAGTAGCAGGCATGACAAACAAGCATGAATGAGTAGGCACATCAGGGCTCAAACAACTCTGACTCATGCTAGTGGGTTTCATCTCTTTACTGTGGCAATGACAGGTCATGCAGAGGAAAGGGGTTCAACTACCGCAGAATGTAACAGATGAATCATTGTTGTTCTAATGCAGTAAAAGAGAGCAGGAGCGAGAGAGTAGGATTGTACCGGAATGAACAACAGGGTTTTGCTTGCCTGGCACTTTTGAAGATAGTATAGTTCTTCATCGGTGTCATCGAACTCATCGCCAGAACACGTCTACTGGGGGACAAATACCGGCAACATAGAGAGAACACAATCGATGCAATGCAGCAATATGATGCATGATCATGACATGGCAATATGCTGTGATTTGGGCTAATGTAGATAGCAATAAATTAAATGGAGTTGGTTTGAATACAAGATTCAAATTCAAACTCCATATGTGGTTATTTAAATGCCATTTATTTTATTTGTTCTAAACAGTGTTCATAAGGTATTCTAACATGCATGAAATTGGTACAGATGGATAGATTGGATATTTCTGATCATTTTTCATATATAAATCTTTTTATTTGGAGTTATAGATTAATTTCTATGATTTTTTGAAGTTTAAACCTTTTTCTGGATTTCTGATTAATTAGAATTAAACTAATTCCAGAAAAGGATTTACTGTGTCAACACTATGTCGGCATGACGTCAGTTAGTCAACGCGGTAGTCCAGGTCAAACTTACCAGTGCGGCCCGCGTGTCAGTTTCTAACTAAACTAACCTAATTTAGTTAGCACTAACCCAATTTAATTAGCAGGGCAGCCCCACCTGTCATTGACCCAGGAGAGGTCAAACCCCTGGTCAACTGAGGATGACTCGCCGACGGCTCGACACCGGCGAAGCCAGACGCGGTGGCGAGGTGCAGGATTCCTCCTATGGTGACCAAATGGCCGGCGGAGGGCATCTACATGACGCGGGCACTCGTCCGCGTCGAGTGGTGGCGGTGGTTGGGCCTGGGGTGGTCGGGGTCGTACCAGCGTCAACCTTGGCGGTCGGCGGAGCTCGGTTGAGCTCGGGGTTGACACTACGGTGGGCGGGCAGCTCGTGTGGGGCACCTACATGCTCTACGCGGCGCGGGGAGGAAGCTGAGCACGACAACCGGACCGTTAGGTGGTCGAAGACACGTCGGTGGTGAGCACAGGCGGCGGCGCGTGCGGGCGAGCAAGGTGTGGTGGCTATGGCGCACGAGAGTGAGAACGGAGAGGGAGAGAAGGGTCAATGGCTCACGGCGAGTGCAGGGAGTGAACAACGAGCTCGGGGATGGGCTAGAGACGTCGTGAGGTCGTCGGCGATCTTCGGTGGCCAATGACGAAGATAATGTTGGGAAACGTAGTAATTTCAAAAAAATTCCTACGCACATGCAAGATCATGGTGATGCATAGCAACGAGAGGGGAGAGTGTTGTCCACGTACCCTCGTAGACTGTAAGCGGAAGCGTTATGACAACGCGGTTGATGTAGTCGTACGTCTTCACGATCCGACCGATCCAAGCACCAAACGTACGGCACCTCCGAGTTCAGCACACGTTCAGCTTGATGACGATCCCCGGACTCCGATCCAGCAGGGTGTCGGGGATGAGTTCTGTCAGCACGACGGCGTGGTGACGATGATGATGTTCTACCGACGCAGGGCTTCGCCTAAGCACCGCGACAATATGACCGAGGTGGAATATGGTGGAGGGGGGCACCGCACACGGCTAAGGAATGATCACGATCATCAACTTGTGTGTCTAGAGGTGCCCCCTTGCCCCCATATATAAAGGAGGGAGGGGGGAGGTGCGGCCGGCCCCTAGGGGTGCGCCTAGAGGAGTCCTACTCCCACCGGGAGTAGGACTCCCTCCTCTTGCCTTGGTGGAGAAGGAAAGGGGGGAGGGGAAAGAGGAAAGGGGGGTGCCGCCCCCCTTCCTTGTCCTATTCGGACTAGGGGGAGGGGGCGCGCGGCCTGCCCTGACCGGCCCTCCTCTTCTCCCTCATGGCCCATGTAGGCCCAATAACCCCCCCCCCCCCGAGGGGGGGGGGGGTTCCGGTAACCCCCCGGTACTCCGGTAAAATCCCGATTTCACCCAGAATGTTTCCGATATCCTAATATAGGCTTCCAATATATAAATCTTTATGTCTCGACCATTTCGAGACTCCTCGTCATGTCCGTGATCACATCCGGGACTCCGAACAACCTTCAGTACATCAAAACTTATAAACTCGTAATAAAATTGTCATCGTAACGTTAAGCGTGCGGACCCTACGGGTTCGAGAACTATGTAGACATGACCTAGAACTGTTCCCGGTCACTAACCAATAGCGGAACCTGGATGCTCATATTGGCTCCTACATATTCTACGAAGATCTTTATTGGTCAAACCGCATAACAACATACGTTGTTCCCTTTGTCATCGGTATGTTACTTGTCCGAGATTCGATCGTCGGTATCCAATACCTAGTTCAATCTCATTACTGACAAGTCTCTTTACTCGTTACGTAATGCATCATTCCGTAACTAACTCATTAGCTACATTACTTGCAAGGCTTATAGTGATGTGCATTACCGAGAGGGCCCAGAGATACCTCTCCGACAATCGGAGTGACAAAACCTAATCTCGAAATATGCCAACTCAACATGTACCTTTGGAGACACCTGTAGAGCTCCTTTATAATCACCAGTTACGTTGTGACGTTTGGTAGCACACAAAGTGTTCCTCCGGTAAACGGGAGTTGCATAATCTCATAGTTGTAGGAACTTTGTATAAGTCATGAAGAAAGCAATATCAACATACTAAACGATCAAGTGCTAGGCTAACGGAATGGGTCAAGTCAATCACATCATTCTACTAATGATGTGATCCCATTAATCAAATGACAACACATGTCTATGGTTAGGAAACATAAGCATCTTTGATTAATGAGCTAGTCAAGTAGAGGCATACTAGTGACATTATGTTTGTCTATGTATTCACACATGTATCATGTTTCCAGGTAATACAATTCTAGCATGAATAATAAACATTTATCATGAAATGAGGAAATAAATAATAACTTTATTATTGCCTCTAGGGCATATTTCCTTCAGTCTCCCACTTGCACTAGAGTCAATAATCTAGATTACATAGTAATGATTCTAACACCCATAGAGTCTTGGTCCTGATCATGTTTTGCTCGTGGAAGAGGCTTAGTCAACGGGTCTGCAACATTCAGATCCGTATGTATCTCGCAAATCTCTATGTCTCCCACCTGGACTTGGTCCCAGATGGAATTGAAGCGTCTCTTGATGTGCTTGGTCCTCTTGTGAAATCTGGATTCCTTTGCCAAGGCAATTGCACCAGTATTGTCATAGACGATCTTCATTTGTCCCGATGCACTAGGTATGACACCTAGATCGGAAATGAACTCCTTCATCCAGACTCCTTCATTTGCTGCTTCCGAAGCAGCTATGTACTCCGCTTAGCATGTAGATCCCACCACGACGCTTTGTTTAGAACTGCACCAACTTACAGCTCCACCGTTTAATAAAAACACGTATCCGATTTGCGATTTAGAATCGTCCGGATCAGTGTCAAAGCTTGCACCGACATAACCATTTACGACTAGCTCTTTGTCACCTCCATAAACGAGAAACATATCCTTAGTCCTTTTCAGGTATTTTAGGATGTTCTTGACCGCTGTCCAGTGATCCACTCCTGGATTACTTTGGTACCTTCCTACCAAGCTTATTGCTAAGCATACGTCAGGTCTGGTACACAACATTGCATACATGATAGAGCCTATGGATGAAGCATAGGGAACATCTTTCATTTTCTCTCTATCTTCTGTTGTGGTCGGGCATTGAGTCTGACTCAACTTCAAACCTTGTAATACAGGCAGGAACCCTTTCTTTGCCTGATCCACTTTGAACTTTTTCAAAACTTTATCAAGGTATGTGCTTTGTGAAAGTCCAATTAAGCGTCTTGATCTATCTCTATAGATCTTGATGCCCAATATGTAAGCAGCTTCACCGAGGTCTTTCATTGAAAAACTTTTATTCAAGTATCCCTTTATGCTATGCAGAAATTCTATATCATTTCCAATTAACAATATGTCATCTACATATAATATCAGAAATGCTACAGAGCTCCCACTCACTTTTTTGTAAATGCAGGCTTCTCCAAAAGTCTGTATAAAACCATACACTTTGATCACACTATCAAAGCGTTTATTCCAACTCCGAGATGCTTGCACTAGTCCATAAATGGATCGCTGGAGCTTGCACACTTTGTTAGCACCTTTTGGATCGAAAAAACCTTCTGGTTGCATCATATACAACTCTTCTTCCAGAAATCCATTTAGAAATGCAGTTTTGACATCCATTTGCCAAATTTCATAATCATAAAATGCAGCAATTGCTAACATGATTCAGATAGACTTAAGCATCGCTACGGGTGAGAAAGTCTCATCGTAGTCAACCCCTTGAACTTGTCGAAAACCTTTTGCAACAAGTCGAGCTTTGTAGACAGTTACATTACCATCAGCGTCAGTCTTCTTCTTGAAGATCCATTTATTCTCAATGGCTTGCCGATCATCGGGCAAGTCAACCAATGTCCATACTTTGTTCTCATACATGGATCCTATCTCAGATTTCATGGCTTCAGGCCATTTTGCGGAATCTGGGCACATCATCGCTTCCTCATAGTTCGTAGGTTCGCCATGGTCAAGTAACATGACTTCGAGAATAGGATTACCATACCACTCTGGTGCGGATCTTACTCTGGTAGACCTACGAGGTTTAGTAGAAACTTGATCTGAAGTTTCATGATCAATATCATTAGCTTCCTCACTAATTGGTATAGTTGTCACAGGAACCGGTTCTTGTGATGAACTACTTTCCAATAAGGGAGCAGGTACAGTTACCTCATCAAGTTCTACTTTCCTCCCACTCACTTCTTTCGAGAGGAACTCCTTCTCTAGAAAGGATCCAAATTTAGCAACAAAAATGTTGCCCTCAGATCTGTGATAGAAGGTGTACGCAATAGTCTCTTTTGGGTATCCTATGAAGACACATTTCTCCGATTTGGGTTCGAGCTTATCTGGTTGAAGTTTCTTCACATAAGCATCGCAGCCCCAAACTTTAAGAAACAACAACTTTGGTTTCTTGCCAAACCACAGTTCATAAGGCATCGTCTCAACAGATTTTGATGGTGCCCTATTTAACGTGAATGCGGCCGTCTCTAAAGCATAACCCCAAAATGATAGCGGTAAATCAGTAAGAGACATCATAGATCGCACCATATCCAGTAAAATACGATTACGACGTTCGGACACACCATTTCGCTGTGGTGTTTCGGGTGGCGTGAGTTGTGAAACTATTCCGTATTGCTTCAAATGTAAACCAAACTCGTAACTCAAATATTCTCCTCCACGATCAGATCGCAGCAATTTTA
Source organism: Triticum aestivum (assembly GCF_018294505.1). Lineage (NCBI taxonomy): Eukaryota > Viridiplantae > Streptophyta > Magnoliopsida > Poales > Poaceae > Triticum > Triticum aestivum. The sequence goes on along the minus strand of NC_057813.1, from coordinate 256,403,571 downwards.
TTTTCTTGTTATGATGATTTTCCACTTCACTCTGAAATTCTTTGAACTTTTCAAATGTTTCAGACTTGTGTTTCATTAAGTAGATATACCCATATCTGCTCAAATCATCTGTGAAGGTGAGAAAATAACGATACCCGCTGCGAGCCTCAATATTCATTGGACCAATACCTCAGTATGTATGATTTCTAATAAATCAGTTGCTCACTCCATAGTTCCGGAGAACGGCGTTTTTAGTCATCTTGCCCATGAGGCACGGTTCGCAAGTACCAAGTGATTCATAATAAAGTGATTCCAAAAGTCCATCAGTATGGAGTTTCTTCATGTGCTCTACTCCGATATGACCTAAACGGCAGTGCCACAAATATGTTGCACTATCATTATTAACTCTGCATCTTTTGGCTTCAACACTATGAATATGTGTATCACTACTATGGAGATTCAATAAAAATAGACCACTCTTCAAGGGTGCATGACCATAAAAGATATTACTCATATAAATAGAACAACCATTATTCTCTGATTTAAATGAATAACCATCTCGCATCAAACAAGATCTAGATATAATGTTCATGCTCAACGCTGGCACCAAATAACAATTATTTAGGTCTAAAACTATTCCTAATGGTAGATGTAGAGGTAGCGTGCCGACCGCGATCACATTGACTTTGGAACCATTTCCCACGCGCATCATCACCTCGTCCTTAGCCAATCTTCGCTTAATCCGTAGTCCCTGTTTCGAGTTGCAAATATTAACAACAGAACCAGTATCAAATACCCAGGTGCTTCTGCGAGCATTAGTAAGGTACACATCAATAACATGTATATCACATATACCTTTGTTCACTTTGCCATCCTTCTTATCCGCCAAATACTTGGGGCAGTTCCGCTTCCAGTGTCCAGTCTGCTTGCAGTAGAAGCACTCAGGCTTAGGTCCAGACTTGGGTTTCTTCTCCTAAGCAGCAACTTGTTTGCTGTTCTTCTTGAAGTTCCCCTTCTTCTTCCCTTTGCCCCTTTTCTTGAAACTGGTGGTCTTGTTAACCATCAACACTTGATGCTCCTTCTTGATTTCTACCTCCGCGGCTTTTAGCATTGCGAAGAGCTCGGCAATAGTCTTGTCCATCCCTTGCATATTATAGTTCATCACGAAGCTCTTGTAGCTTGGTGGTAGTGATTGAAGAATTCTGTCAATGACACTATCATCGGGAAGATTAACTCCCAGTTGAATCAAGTGATTATTATACCCAGACATTTTGTGTATGTGTTCACTGACAGAACTATTCTCCTCCATCTTACAACTATAGAACTTATTGGAGACTTCATATCTCTCAATCCGGGCATTTGCTTGAAATATTAACTTCAACTCCTGAAACATCTCATATGCTCCATGACGTTCAAAACGTCGTTGAAGACCCGGTTCCAAGCCGTAAAGCATGGCACACTGAACTATCGAGTAGTCATCAGCTTTGCTCTGCCAGACGTTCTTAACATCGTCAGTTGCATCAGCAGAAGGCCTGGCACCCAGTGGTGCTTCTAGGACGTAATTCTTCTGTGCAGCAATGAGGATAATCCTCACGTTACGGACCTAGTCCGTGTAATTGCTACCATCATCTTTCAACTTAGCTTTCTCAAGGAACGCATTAAAATTCAATGGAACAACAACACGAGCCATTTATCTACAACAAACATAGACAAGCAAAATACTATCAGGTACTAAGTTCATGATAAATTTAAGTTCAATTAATCATATTACTTAAGAACTCCCACTTAGACAGACATCTCTCTAGTCATCTAAGTGATCACGTGATCCAATTCACCTAAACCATGTCCGATCATCACGTGAGATGGAGTAGTTTCAATGGTGAACATCTCTATGTTGATCATATCTACTATATGATTCACGTTCGATCTTTCAGTCTCCGTGTTCTGAGGCCATATCTGTATATGCTAGGCTCGTCAAGTTTAACCTGAGTATTCCGCGTGTGCAATTGTTTTGCACCCGTTGTATTTGAACGTAGAGCCTATCACAGCCGATCATCACGTGGTGTCTCAGCACGAAGAACTTTCGCAATGGTGCATACTCAGGGAGAACACTTCTTGATAATTTAGTGAGAGATCATCTTAAAATGCTACCGTCAATCAAAGCAAGATAAGATGCATAAAGGATAACATCACATGCAATCAATATAAGTGATATGATATGGCCATCATCATCTTGTGCTTGTGATCTCCATCTCCGAAGCACCGTCGTGATCACCATCGTCACCGGCGCAACACCTTGATCTCCATCGTAGCATCGTTGTCGCTACGCTATCTATTGCTTCTACGACTATCGCTACCGCTTAGTGATAAATTAAAGCAATTACAGGGCGTTTGCATTTCATACAATAAAGCGACAACCATATGGCTCCTGCCAGTTGCCAATAACTTCGGTCACAAAATATGATCATCTCATACAATAAAATATAGCATCACGTCTTGACCATATCACATCACAACATGCCCTGCAAAAACAAGTTAGATGTCCTCTACTTTGTTGTTGCAAATTTTACGTGGCTGCTACGGGCTGAGCAAGAACCGTTCTTACCTACGCATCAAAACCACAACGATAGTTTGTCAAGTTAGTGCTGTTTTAACCTTCAAAAGGACTGGGCGTAGCCACACTCGGTTCAACTAAAGTTGGAGAAACAGACACCCGCTAGTCACCTGTGTGCAAAGCACGGCGGTAAAACCAGTCTCGCGTAAGCGTACGCGTAATGTCGGTCCGGCACGCTTCATCAAACAATACCACTGAACCAAAGTATGACATGCTGGTAAGCAGTATGACTTGTATCGCCCACAACTCACTTGTGTTCTACTCGTGCATATAACATCAACGCATAAAACTTAGGCTCGGATGCCACTGTTGGGAAACGTAGTAATTTAAAAAAAAATCCTATGCACATGCAAGATCATGGTGATGCATAGCAACGAGAGGGGAGAGTGTTGTCCACATACCCTCGTAGACCGTAAGCGGAAGCGTTATGACAACGCGGTTGATGTAGTCGTACGTCTTCACGATCCGACCGATCCAAGCACCGAATGTACGGCACCTCCGAGTTTAGCACACGTTTAGCTCGATCACGATCCCCGGACTCCGATCCAGCAGGGTGTCGGGGATGAGTTCCGTCAGCAGGATGGCGTGGTGATGATGATGATGTTCTACCGATGTAGGGCTTCGCCTAAGCACTGCAACGATATGACTGAGGTGGAATATGGTGGAGGGGGGCACCGCACACGGCTAAGGAACGATCACGATGATCAACTTGTGTGTCTAGAGGTGCCCCCTGCCCTCGTATATAAAGGAGGGAGGGGGGAGGTGTGGCCGGCCCCCTAGGGGTGCGCCTGGAGGGGTCCTACTCCCACCGGGAGTAGGACTTCCTCCTCTTGCCTTGGTGGAGAAACAAAGTGGGGAGGGGAAAGAGGAAAGGAGGGCGCCCCCCCTTCCTTGTCCTATTCGGACTAGGGGGGAGGGGGCGCGCGGCCTGCCCTGGCCGGCCCTCCTCTTCTCCCTCATGGCCCATGTAGGCCCAATAACCCGCCCCCCCCCGGGGGGGGGGGGGGCCGGTAACCCCTCGGTACTCAGGTAAAATCCCGATTTCACCTGGAACGTTTCCGATATCCAAATATAGGCTTCCAATATATAAATCTTTATGTCTCGACCATTTCGAGACTCCTCGTCATGTCCGTGATCACATTCGGGACTCTGAACAACCTTCGATACATCAAAACTTATAAACACATAATAAAATTGTCATCGTAATGTTAAGCATGCGGACCCTACGGGTTCGAGAACTATGTAGACATTACCTAGAACTGTTCCCGGTCAATAACCAATAGCGGAACCTGGATGCTCATATTGGCTCCTACATATTCTACGAAGATCTTTATCGGTCAAACCGCATAACAACATACGTTGTTCCCTTTGTCATCGGTATGTTACTTGTCCGAGATTCGATCATCGGTATCCAATACCTAGTTCAATCTCGTTACCGGCAAGTCTCTTTACTCGTTACGTAATGCATCATTCTGTAACTAACTCATTAGCTACATTGCTTGCAAGGCTTATAGTGATGTGCATTACCGAGAGGGCCCAGAGATACCTCTCTGACAATGGGAGTAACAAAACCTAATCTCGAAATACGCCAACTCAACATGTACCTTTGGAGACACCTGTAGAGCTCCATTATAATCACCCAGTTACGTTGTGACGTTTGGTAGCACACAAAGTGTTCCTCCGGTAAACGGGAGTTGCATAATCTCTTAGTTGTAGGAACTTTGTATAAGTCATGAAGAAATCAATAGCAACATACTAAACGATCAAGTGCTAGGCTAACGGAATGGGTCAAGTCAATCACATCATTCTCCTAATGATGTGATCCCGTTAATCAAATGACAACACATGTCTATGGTTAGGAAACATAACCATCTTTGATTAATGAGCTAGTCAACTAGAGGCATACTAGTGACATTATGTTTGTCTATGTATTCACACATGTATCATGTTTCCAGGTAATACAATTCTAGCATGAATAATAAACATTTATCATGAAATGAGGAAATAAATAATAAATTTATTATTGCCTCTAGGGCATATTTCCTTGAGATGAAGGCGATGGCGTCACTTCAGGCGTCCTGCGGGCGCGTGCATCGTCTTGGTGCTCCACGGCGTCAAGGCAGACCCCCGTTGGAAAATGCAGAGGGGCGAGGGGACCTTGATGGACATGGTGGCTGGAACAGCGGCGATGAACGCGCTCGGGTGCTCTGCGGGGAGAAAGCAGAGGAGGGGAGAGGAGAAGTGGATAGGCCAGCGGGTCGGGGCGGCGCCGAGGAGAAGCAATGCAGCGTCGCGCTGGCAAGGGAGGCAGGCAAGCGAGCTGGTGGCATGGCTCTCTGCCCGTGCACGCGCGTCGGCCACGCTTCCAGCCGACTGGAGTCAGGCATGCGAGCTGGTGGCGTGGCGCTCTGCCCGTGTGCGCGCGTCGCCACGCGCCCAGCCGACTGGCGCCAGGAGGACGATGGCGCTGGTGGGCTGGCCCAGCTGGGCCGCACAGTGCTGGGCCGGCTGGTGTGCCAGGTAAGGTTTTCCCCCCTTTCCCATTTCTTTTTCTGTTTTTCTAATTTTTCTTTTCTCTTTTGAATTAGTAAAAATACTAATTCATTTTTAAAACCCTGAGGTAAATTGTGGACACTATTTGGATTATTCCAAAAGCCCATAGTTGAAACCAGAATATTTGGAGCATTTAAAATATTTATAGAATCCGAATGCCCCAATTCAAATACAATATGGGTTAATTCAAAAATCCCTAAATGGCCAACAAATATGCTCATCATTTTTGGCAGAGGTTTTCACCTTTATCAAAAATCATGAACATTTTCAAAGGGCATTTTGGGTTATTTGAAAAAGATTTAATTTGATCCTGTTTGAATCCTTTCTGATGCTAGGGTTTGATCAATCCCCGTTTCAACTTTGAATAAATTTTAAACATGATGCAACATGCTCACCCATGTAACTAATTGCAAGCAAATTCTAGGGCTATGACAACTCACCCCCACTAAACAAGAATCTCGTCCCGAGATTCAAGATGTGAGGTAAGAAGACAGAGGGGACACAAAGCTAACACGATCTTCACGATCCCACTTCCCTTCTCGAGGATGTTGGTTTATTGACTCAAATTGATCTTGACGTATTTGCTTTCTAGATCTTCATCCAACACGAGGACAGAGACAACTCTACAAGGATGGATCATCTTAATGATCACAAGATCAACTCACAGAATGAGACATAGAAACATATCTTGAGCTGAGAGGCAAAACACACATTGGAAAGGACGGAAGAAACAATTTGACGAGGGTTTTAAAGTAGCGAGAAAATAATTGCCATGATCCCATAACGGGGTACCTTAGGGGAGGTGACTCGTAGAATTATTCCCTTAAGTGGCAAAAAGAATTACTTTTGATTTCTAGATCATTGAAACTCTTTATACCAGCCTAAGGCAAATCACAATCGATCATTTGAAGAAGTCCGAAGGAATGGCATACTCGGGATAGAATGGATGATGTTGACTACCTTGTTGAAGACAATGCGATGGATGATTTTTTCTTATCATCGGAGATGGATGAGACCCATGGTAGGACCACTTTTGAAGATGATCCTGAACAACAATTACTAAGAAGGGCAGCCCATGGTAAAATGGCACCATGGCAGGTGCAGGCTGGGAACAAAATGCAAATGCTGGGAATGATTCTGGTAACTAGGGAAAAAACTCAACAATCGAGAGTGACTTCACTGTTTGAATGGTTATAGTATAATTGAGGGTACCGAGAGCGTAAGGACCCGTAAGGAACAACTTCTAGAATAAGTTGCACGAAATCCTCATGGAGAAGATGGTCAAATAGCTCAATCAAGATACTACAATGATAAATCTTCGATCTAGGTGTGTCGGCCAAAACATCAACCTTGTCGGGACCTACATAATAGATCTTGGAAAAGTTCCAACCATCATACCTACCTGAGATTCTGATACGGTTGGTAACATGATATTCCGGACTCATCAAGTCCAGAAAGAAAAATGAAACTTTGCAACACAAATCAACGATATGGCATTGCGAGATTCTCGGGGAATGAACTACGATAGCAAGCTCCAAGACATGACCTGGTTCTGCTACACACGTGTGCACATGTTGTCCAAGACAAGCATGACCACATAGTAGTCTTACAATAAAACACTACCGAGTTCAGGTGGGGAACCATCATTGGGGATATCGAAGTTCTTGTATAAGCCCAGGTCTTAAGAAGGAACTTCTTCTTCCTGAACAAATCAATCAGTGGCTTGGTGTGCTACGGAATACATATGGAGTGGAGGTAATTAATCTACCAAACCAAAATATACTTTGCACATGCATGACTGACTTGGGATGATTCCAGAGGAAACAAGACAAACCTTTGTCAAATTCATGGCGGCAACTTGCACCTGACGCACACGAACTTGGAGAAAGTTACTTCCTACACCAAACATATATTTCATGAATGGGACATGAAGATAATGCTTACAGAAGTTTCCAACACTAGCTTAATGCCCAACAAAATCATGGAGAAGATAGTAATGTTGTCGATGGGCTCAACAACAATTCATCAAGGTTTCCATATAAATGGAATTCCATAATTATGTGAACCAAGTGGTAGCATTGGTCAGACCAAAGAATATAATGGTGTATGCTCGAGGAAACAACCACGAGTAAGACAACATTACGAACATCATTGGTTCTGATTTGATTTGACAATAGCCCACACTCAAATCAAGGTTTTGACAAGACAATAGATCTAACAATTGATCACGGGGACCAATCGATGAAGATATCGTATTTCTTCAATACACACACAAAGGTATCCCCGGAATGAACCAAGTCAGGAAAAACTTCTATCTTCCAATCCTCCAAGTTGTTGTTTAGCTTAACCAACTAGCTCAGGGGTATCCGACAAAGATTCTTGGAGAAGGGGTGGTCACAAGAACCAACTTGATCACAAGATCAACATAACCGTTAGGGGACAACCTGGTGATACTTTCGAGAGGATCATTGGAAAATCACAAACCACCGATATGTTACTAAGCTCGAGAACAATCTTGCTCTTTGGGAAACACGATATGATCAAAAGAGCAAGGGTTTGACAAAATCCTAACTCATCAATCGGATATTGCACCAACAAAAACGGACTAGGTAGCAAAATCTATCTTATAATGATGATTTAATAACCAACATGCTAAGAACGAAATTGTTGTCCTTTGACTACCAAGCAACACAGTTGCTAGGAGTATTGATTTCACACATCATAGTTCACTTGTCGGCCTTCTGGTTGCGATAACACGGAACCAAGGAATGAATAATGATGGCGAGAAGTATCACTGCAATAAGAATTCATAAGAGTTGGTGCAATTCTCATGATATTCCTGATATAAAGTGGGTAATACTTCTGGGTAGATCACAATCAAAAGATGGATTGACATTTTGATTTGCGGATTACAACTGCTTTGACCCAATCCTAGAAATGGATAAGGTACTGGAGTTTGTTTCTCCTAGTCATTCCGAGATAGAATGGCTTGACGAAACACAAGAGTAAAGGGCATCGATGAACACGAATGCACGACTACTCCTTACTATCGGTTGGAAGGCGAAGGTCAGAAACAACTAAAGGGGGACAACTCAAAGGATCATATGATTTTACGAGTTGTAGATGCATAGATTAGTATGTCGAACAAGTTCAACATGTTTCTTCTGGATAACCCGTGCAAAAGAGGAAGGACTTGCAGACTCACAATGTGGAATGGAGAACTCATCAAAAGCACTTTTATTGTGACCCTTTGGTTCAAAAGAACTTCTGCCAAGAATGGTTCATGGTATTTGGAAGAATGGTATACCACAGACCTTGAGGACTATCACAAAGGTTACTAATAACCTAAAGGAACTAGCAAACACTATCAACATGAAGTATGTAGGGTGAATCTCGGGTTCAAAAACCCAGAAATAGAATGCCTACTAACTAAATGGCATCACAAGATGCTTTCAAGAATGGTGGCCAGAATCATCACATGGGGAACACAAATCATGGCTAGATTACTAGGTGGTTCTCTAAGACACCTAGGGTCATAATAATAGCTCCAACATATGTGTCGAGGCAAGAGAGTACCTCAACCCACCGATTAGTGTGGTTAATCTGGCCCAAAGGAACATCAGGAACGGAAGAAGGGATTTGCAAATGCGTCAGACTATTTAGAAACCTAGGATGACTCGGACAGCATAACTGTTGTAAATGCTCAAAAAGATTGGAGACATCGGGCAAAATGGTGGCATAACCACTTAGCATCAAAATACCAAGGTTCCGAGATCAACGGTGAACATACGGAAGTAGTAGGGACTGAACTGAGGCTTGAAACCATCATTCCTATAAGTCTATGAATTAGTAACACGTGATCCTGATAAAAAGAAGAGAAAGCCTAGTTCCTTAACCCCGTAGGAAGATAGGATGACCCGGATCAGAAGGGCTTAAGGTAAGTAGTAAAAAGAGCCTTATGTTCCCTTCCACAATCAATTCCCTTATATAACTAAAGAGTTTCTAGACTCAGCTTCGACGGTTGGGCTTGGTAATCCTACAGGCAGTCAGGCTCTCATACCAAAGCTATCAGAACCATGATCCTAAGTCACACTGATCTAGCATGTAACACATCATATCACTTTACAAGCTCATGCACGGTATTCCCACGGGTGCCACCTTACCTGGCCCGGAACCATTTGCGCCTTTTGTCTCACGTATATGATAGTATCGCTAGCATCCATATGATAGAGAACCCGGGCCGACATGACTAGTCGTAAACCCAAGGTGGCGCTAACTTACAGGGACATGCATACATGACCCAGCAACGAACGTGTCGATCATCGACGTATGAACCCAAGTCGTAGAAACCTACAAGGACTTAAAGAAACAATGCGTGACATTTCCCCGAAGGGGCAGACACAGGAACGAAGAAGCACACATACCGGCCAGCCTAAGTGTTCGAGAGCAGTAGCAAGCTAACATGGCTTCGTGGAAGCACTAGGAGACATTTCCTAGTAAGAGTGGCTACCAAGAGTAAACAACCAGGTTGTTGGATCCCACAAATACCAAGCATTTCAATAACATACGCACAATATGCTTGATATGTGCAAATACAACATGGCATCACAACAAAACTCTACGACTCAAAGAATTTATTCAATAGGCTTTGAGGAGCCAAGTATTACAAACATGGGTCTCATAACCCAACATACAGAGCATACAATCAACGGAAACATAACATGCCTGAGTAAAAACATCTACAAATGAAAAGGGCTGAGAAGCCTGACTATCTACAAGACCCTTCCAAGGGTACAAGATCGTAGCTGAGTTAACAAGCTATGTGTCGTGGTGGGCGCACGGCAGATGCCAAGGGATGGCTAAAGAGAGGAGGAGGCTCGAGGGCGCTGATGGGATCTAGAGGCAAGGTTGGCATGAGCGGGCGTGGGACGCCGGACATACCCAGGTTCGGGGTTCTCTGGAGAGATAACACCCCTAGTCCCGCCGAGTGTAGTTGGATGTTCGATAGTACAATTTAGCTCCTGGAGCTGTATGGGGGAGGAAGGAAGCTGGCCAAGGCTTGGGCTGCTCCTTCTCTCTGGTGTTGCTCGTTTCGGTGGCTAGTTCTGTGCTTACTTGCCTTTCTCTCCTTACATGCCCGTATGAGCGGGCTCCTGGGGGATTTTATAGACCAAGCCCCAGGGGTACAATGGTAATGTTACAAGTCGGTGGGTCTGCATTGTCGGTGTCTGGGGACCCGAGCTGGGTCTGATACGTCTCCAACGTATCTATAATTTTTTATTGTTCCATGCTATTATATTACCCCTTTTGGATGTTTATGGGCTTTATTTTACACATTTATATCATTTTTGGGGCTAACCTACTAACCGGAGGCCCAACCCGTGTTGCTGTTTTTTTGCCTATTTCAGTATTTCGAAGAAAAGGAATATCAAACGGAGTCCAAACGGAATGAAACCTTCGGGAGCGTGATTTTTGGAACGAACGTGATCCAGAGGACTTGGAGTGCAAGTCAAGAAGTAGCCGAGGCCTCCACGAGATAGGAGGGCGCCCCCCTATAGGGCGCGCCCATTGTCTCGTGGGCCCCTCGGGCGGCCATCGACGTACTTCTTCCTCCTATATAAGCCTACGTACCCCGAAAACATCCAGGGAGCCAACGAAACACAATTTCCACCGTCGTAACCTTCTGTATCCGCGAGATTACATCTTGGAGCCTTCGCCGGCGCTCCGCCAGAGGGGGAATCGACCACGGAGGGCTTCTACATCAACATCCTTGACCCTCCGATGAGTTGTGAGTAGTTTACCACAGACCTTCGGGTCCATAGTTATTTGCTAGATGGCTTCTTCTCTCTTTTTGGATCTCAATACAATGTTCTCCCCCTCTCTTGTGGAGATCTATTCGATGTAAACTCTTTTTGCGGTGTGTTTGTTGAGATCCAATGAATTGTGGGTTTATGATCAAGTTTATATATGAGAAATATTTGAATCTCCACTGAATTCTTTTATGTATGACTGAGTTATGTTTGCAAGTCTCTTCGAATTATTAGTTTGGTTTGGCCTACTAGATTGATCTTTTTTGCCATGGGAGAAGTGCTTAGCTTTGGGTTCAATCTTGCGGTGTCCTTACCCAGTGACAGAAAGGGTTGCAAGGCAAGTATTGTATTGTTGCCATCGAGGATAAAAAGATGGGGTTTATATCATATTGCATGAGTTTATCCCTCTACATCATGTCATCTTGCTTAAGGCGTTACTCTGTTCTTATGAACTTAATACTCTAGATGCAGGCAGCAGTCGGTCGATGTGTGGAGTAATAGTAGTAGATGCAGGCAGGAGTCGGTCTACTTGTTGTGGACCTGATGCGTATATACATGATCATGCCTAGATAATCTCATAATTATTCGCTTTTCTATCAATTGCTCGACAGTAATTTGTTCACCCACCGTAATACTTATTCTATCTTGAGAGAAGCCACTAGTGAAACCTATGGCCCCCGGGTCTATCTGTTATCATATTTGCTTTCAATCTACTTTTATTTGCATGTTTACTTTTTGCATCTATATTGTAAAATACCAAAAATATATTTATCTTATCATACTATCTCTATTGCATCTCACTTTCGCAAGTGGCCGTGAAGGGGTTGACAACCCCTTTATTGCGTTGGTTGCGAGTTCTTTGTTTGTTTGTGTAGGTGCGTGGGACTTTTGAGGAGCCTCCTACTGGATTGATACCTTGGTTCTCAAAAACTGAGGGAAATACTTACACTACTATTGCTGCATCACCCTTTCCTCTTCAAGGAAAACCAACGCAAGCTCAAGACGTAGCAGGGTCCCGCTGAGGGCTTGCGGTTCGCCGGGTTCCCCTAGGTGCGGGCCCCGCGTGTCTAGGCAGACTGTGCGCCGTCTTATCGATCGTCAGGGCGTGGTCGAGTCTAGTCATGTACAGTGGCTCTCTATCAGGTTGCCGCTTGCTGCCGTCAGCGGTGAGGGCAGGGGCACTATAGCCACGCCGGCCCTGGTCAGCGGGTAGGTGAGGGGCACTGTTGCCACGCTCTGGCTGACCAGAGGCATGGGTGGAGTACTGTTGCCTTGGTCATCTTTGATTGAAGACTCTTCCCATCGTACGGCCTGGATGGGATGGGAGCTGACCCGCGGCCGGATTGCGGAGCACGCCACTGCTGGAGCTGGCTTGTCGAGGAAGCTTCGGTTGTGCCGGGTTCGGCTGTCTTGCGCTAGTTGTTGAGCCCGAGTCGACGCGTCTTGCCGGGTCGGAGAGTCTGGCTGGGTTGCGGGGCTTGGCCGAGTTGAGCGACCCGGCCAAGCGCGTGCCGGTTTGACGGGGCGGTGCCAGCCCCGCATTTTTTGAAGAGGATCCGGGTTCCGTTGCCTGCCCGGGGTTCACCCCCCCGACAGTAGTCCCTGAAGCTGTGAAGGTCCGCCGTCTTCGGATGAGTCGGCCTTCGCAGTTTCCCCCTTAAGCAAGGCAGATTCTGCGAGCGCCGTGTCCGGCAACACCCACTGTGTGCCGGTTCTCTCGGAAACCGGATCGCGGCATCCCGGCCATGGCGGGAACTGAGGAGTCCGTTGAATCTTGGGGCAACCCCTCAGGCTTCGCGCGGGCGCCACGTGGTGCCCGGAAGTCGGAGGGGCCTGACAGGCCACGCGCGTGACGGGACTGGGCGACGGGCTGGGGCCTGCCGCCGCACGCCCTTGGCCCACGCGTGCGGATTTATTGCAGCGTCTGGGGGCCGGTTGCTCTTCCCCGGGCAGTTACTACGCGTGTACGTGCGCACTTAATGCGGGGTAGTGGAACGGGCGCGTGCAGATGATCCCACTCCCCCACGTTCGAATCGAGAGTTATAAATTGAGGGGGGCAGGGGGCGGCATACATCATTCTTGCTCGCGCCCTCCTGTCCCCTTGCTCTTGCTCCGCTCTTTGCAACAGACGCACTGCGGCGCCCGCTGCTCCGAGCAGAACTCCTTCGTCGCCCATCTTCTTTTTCCTTCCTTCGATCATGGCACTGCCGTTGGGCTCCTGGATGGGTTCGAATGTCACCACCGAGGACATCACCCATCTTCGGGCGACGCGACACCTACCGCGGGAGACAGACGTTGGCGTCCGTCTGCCGCACGATGAGCAGAGGCCGTGGCCCGAGGAGCAGGAGCGCGTGGTCTTCCTCACGCACTTCGAGCACGGGTTTGGGCTGCCGGCGAGCGCCTTTTTCCACACATTCCTGGAGTTCTTCGGGCTTCAGCCGCATCATCTCGGCGCCGGCGCCATCGTCCAACTCTCCGTTTTCGTCACCCTCTGCGAGGGGTACCTGGGGGTCGAGCCCACGATCGACCTCTGGGCGCGCTTATTCTCCCTGAAGCAGCAGGTCCCGTCAGCCAGAGAGTTCGCCGACTGCGGCGCTGCTGTCATCTCGAAGCGGTCGGGGCGGACTTCCCCAAGATCCCGCTGGAGGATTCTGCTAAGAAATGGCAGAACTCCTTCTACATCCGCAGCTTGGGTGCGGACCATATCAATCTTCCATTCTTCGCCATCGCGCCGCCGCGGGCGAAGGAAAACTGGGGCTACTCGCCCAGGCGCCCGTCCCAGGAGATTCTCAATCTCTGTGAGCGGGTGACGGTGATGAGGACGCGGGAGGGGCTCACCGGCTCCAACCTCATCGTCGCGTTTATCATGCGCCGGGTCCTCCCACTGCAGAGGCGCTCCTGCCTCATCAGCGAAATGGCCGGCCTTCAAGACCACAACCGCATGGGGTCGACGCGGATGACTGTGGATCAGATCGCGCGCCGCGTGAACGACATCTCCAAGGCCAACCTTAGGGAGGACTGGCGGTTCGGCAAGGCTCCATGCAGCGAGTCGAACCCGGCGCCGCAGGTGAGTGTCTGGTCGTCTTACTTTGCCGTTGCACACCTTCTCGTCCGTCCTGACGTGACACGGGAGGTGCTTCTGAACGTGATCCGGCATCCTTATGCCCAGGCTCTGCTGCAGGTGGCGCCAGTGGCGCCAGAGGAGCCCGCGGCCCACGGCGGGAAGGAGGAGGCCGAGGCCGACGCCGGCGCTAGTGTAACGCCCCAGATACAACTTTCCATATTCGTAACTCCAACTCTTGCCATTTCCGGCTATGTGATTTATTATTTCCGTCGTGGTTGGGTTTTTGTCTTTTGTTTTGCATTTTGTTCATGTCAGGCATCTCATCTCATGGCATCATGCGCATTGCATCGGCATCATTTTCATAAAACTTGCATCCGTTCGTGTTCCGCCGGTTCTCTCCGTTGTCCGTTCTGAGCCCGACCACACTCGCACGCGCCCGCGGCACCTCCGAAATATATTTTATAAGTGGCATAAAAATGTTCTCGGAATGGGTTGCAACTTGTCATGCGGTCTTATTATAGTGTAGACAGGCCGCCTGCCAAGTTTCATCGCATTCGGAGTTCGTTTGATTGCCCAACCGTTATATTTATAACCGCGATATAGTCGGTTTAATCGTCGGATGTTTCGGTCTCCGAAACGGTTACCGGGTCGCTCTGTTTCTCTCTCTTCTCAGCTCGAGGCATTCTACACAGCCCACTTGCAGCCACCTAGTCCCCCTCTCTGTCCGGAGTGCACGATCGTGATCCGAGGGTCCGGAAACCCCTCCTAACCCCAACCCTAACCCCCTCCTTCTATAAATAGCAGCCCCCCCTTGCCATTTTTGTCACCCTAACCTCCCTCCTCGATTTCCGTGCCTCCCCAATCATCAGCCGCCGCATCCTTCCACCTTCTCCTCCAAATCCGGAGCGCCCCAAGCCCTCTCCGCCACTTGGCGCTGCCCTATAGGCCAGCCGCCACCCGAGCCGCCGTCTGCAGCCTCCTAGGAGGCGCCACGCGCCCCCAACGCACCCCCCTGCCCGCCTCCAGCCATCGCGGCCCTGGCAGGCCCATCTGGGGTCTGCCAAGCCCATCGGGGCCCGGACCGCGCCGCCCATGCGCCCCAAGCTCCAGATCGGGAGAGGAGCTCACGATCCAGAGCCCCGCCGTGCCGGCGTCCCGCGTCGTCGTCGCCGATGGTCGCCGTCCTCGCCGGCGAGCACCCCGCACCCCATCTCCTCCTTCCCTCTCCTTCCTGTCCTTCTTCCTCCTCGCCTCTCATCTTCTCTCTCTCCCTCGTAGGGCACCGCCGCCACCCGGGATGCCAAGCGCCGCCGCCGGAGCCGAGCCTCGCCACCATGTAGATCGCTGCCCTGGCCTCCTCTTCACCTGATCCGGTCGAGGACCACCGGATCCGACCACCTACGGCCCCGTCCCGGCCTCCCCGCACCTGCCCTCGCCGAAGATGGCCCCTCCGCCGCCGCGCCCTGCATCGCCCCGATCCGGTCTCCCCTCCTCGCCGTTGACCGCGCCAAGGCCACGCCGCGTCATGCCTGGGCCAGCGGCCTCCAGCCCCAGCGCGCCCCTCCTCCAGGCCTAGCGCGCACCGCACCCACGTGGGCCTCCCCAGCTGCAGCCCCTGCGGCCCAGCTTCTTCCTCCACCGATTCGGCCTCAGAGGCCCATGGGTGAGCTCCCCGCAGCCCCTCCTCTCTTTAGCCCAGTAGTGTAGCCAGATTTGGCCCATATAGTATTTTTTTCCTGCTGCTGCGTTTTTGTCATTTATCCAGTGATTACAGATTTACAGAAAACCCCCTAGACTTCATGCATTTAGTATCTCTCAAACTGTGCATCGGATTAAAATAATTTAAATATGTAAAATGCTCAAAAAATTGTGTAGATTAATAATATGCCACTTTCATCTATGTTAAAAATGTTTAACATGTTGTTTGTGTTTATTTTGCATAATGCCATGCTAAAATGCTTTAATTCATAACTAAATAACCATAGCTCGGTTTTAAATAAACTTTATATGTAAATGGGGTGGAAAAATGCCTAGTTTAATATGGTACACTTTATTTTGCTGTTTAACAACATTAAAATTGTGTTTAGGGCAGAACAGTACCGAATCTAAAATATGCATATGGGGATTTTCCGGAATTGTTGTTTGTTGTTCCAGCCTCATTTAAACTTGTCTAGATAGGTAGTTTTTCTCGTGCTTCACCCCTTGCCATGTTTAATAACATTCAATATTGTTTGGTAGCTTAAACGAGAGAGAACTAAATATTTTATGTGGTGTTTTGTTAATATGCAACTCGTTGCATATTGATCTCCACTTAACTTGTAGTATTGTTTGTTGCACTTTGCCGTGCCATTCCTCTTTAAACCGGACATGCATCATGCTTGTTTGTGCATCATGCCATGTTTATGCTTGTGCATTTACCATGTTGTTTGTTTCTTTCCGGTGTTGCTTCTTAGTTTCGGTAATGTTGCGATTGTGAGGATTCGTTCGACTGCTCCCGTTCGTCTACTTCATGGACTCGTTCTTCTTCCTTGCGGGATTTCAGGCAAGATGACCGCTACCCTGGATCTCACTACTATCATTGCTATGCTAGTTGCTTCGTTCTATCGCTTTGTTGTGCTACCTATCATCTGTTTATCAAGCCTCCCATATTGCCATGAACCTCTAAGCTTTGACACCTTTCCTATGCAAACCGTTGTTTGGCTATGTTACCGCTTTGCTCGGCCCCTCTTATAGCGTTGCTAGTTGCAGGTGAAGTTGAAGATTACTCCATGGTGGACAGGATTATGTTGGGATATCACAATATCTCTTATATTATTAATGCATCTATATACTTGGTAAAGGGTGGAAGACTCGGCCTTATGCCTGGTGTTTTGTTCCACTCTTGCCGCCCTAGTTTCCGTCATACCGGTGTTATGTTCCCGGATTTTGCGTTCCTTACGCGGTCGGGTGATTTATGGGACCCCCTCGACAGTTCGCTTTGAATAAAACTCCTCCAGCAAGGCCCAACCTTGGTTTTACCATTTGCCTCACCACCACCTACTTTTCCCTTGGGAGTCGCTCTCTCGAGGGCCATCTTTATTTTAGCCCCCCCGGGCCAGTGCTTGTCTAAGTGCTGGTCCGAACTGAGCAGCCTGCGGGGCCACCTCGGGGCAACTCGAGGGCTGGTTTTTACTCGTAGCTTGACTTATCCGGTGTTGCCCTGAGAACGAGATATGTGCAGCTCCTATCGGGATTGTCGGCGCATCGGGCGGCTTTGCTGGTCTTGTTTTACCATTGTCAAAATGTCTTGTAAACCGGGATTCCGAGTCTGATCGGGTCTTCCTGGGAGAAGGTCTATTCCTTCGTTGATCGCGAGAGCTTGTCATGGGCTAAGTTGGGACACCCCTGCAGGGTATAATCTTTCAAAAGCCGTGCCTGTGGTTATTGGCAGATGGGAATTTGTTAATGTCCGGTTGTAGATAACTTGACACCAGATCCAAATTAAAACACATCAACCGCGTGTGTAGCCGTGATGGTCTCTTCTCGGTGGAGTCCGAGAAGTGAACACGGTTTCTGGGTTATGTTTGACGTAAGTAGGAGTTCAGGATCACTTCTTGATCATTGCTAGCTTCACGACCGTTCTGCTTGCTCTCTTCTCGCTCTTATTTGCGTATGTTAGCCACCATATATGCTTAGTCGCTGCTGCAGCCTCACCACTTTACCCCTTCCTTTCCTTTAAGCTTTGCTAGTCTTGACACCCATGGTAATGGGATTGCTGAGTCCTCGTGGCTCACAAATTACTACAACAAAAGTTGCAGGTACAGGTTGTGCGATGATTATGACGCGAGAGCGATGCTTGTTTGCGTTGAGTTCTTCTTCTGCTTCTTTGATCAGGGACAGGTTCCAGGTCGGCAGCCTGGGCTAGCAGGGTGGATGTCGTTTGAGTTTCTATTTGTGTTTCATCCGTAGTCGGATGATGCTCTAATGTATTGTGATGTTGTGTTCGTGTGGCATTGTATGCCTCTTGTATGTATCCCCATCTATTATGTAATGTTGATGTAATGATATCCCCCTTGCAAAAGCGTTTCAATATGCGGGTCTATCCTTGGTGGGACCTTCGAGTTACTTTTGGATAGGGTCGCATATTGGGCGTGACAAGTTGGTAATCAGAGCCTCGACCGACCTTAGGAGCCCCCTTGATTGTTGGCCGTTGTTGAGTCTAGAAGAAAAACTATTTTGAGTCTTAGGATTATATATATCGGAGAGTAGGATTCTATTTACTCCTCAGCCCCTTCGTCGCTCTGGTGAGGACTCTTGACGTAGATGTTTTGATTTTCCTCTCCTCAAATTTCACTCAATTTTTTTTTAGGATCACACGGGTATCTTGGAATCGTTCTGATGGTTTTGTGACGAGAACATTGTTCTTGGTGCCTCCTGTCTATTTATGTGGCTTTGACCCGGGGAGTTGAGCTCCGAGGTGTTGTCGTCACAATTTTATCGTTGCAGTTCTGGAATACCTGAGATTTGCCGACATTGAAAATCTCTTTTATGCAGTTGTTGGTGAGATAACCCCGATAACCCAGTACTGGGGCGAGCTCGGGAGTATTGCCATAACTCGTATAATGGATGCTTTTCGAAGGTTGAGGTACACGATTTCCGGAGTTTTCGTGGTTATGTGTTGACGGATGGATACAACTGGATGTAGGGATTGTTAGTTTGGGTGAGATATATTGCTTCCCCTGTATCCCCAACACCAGATTGCATAACCAGAAAGTTTCGGGAGTTTATAGGTGGGAATTCAAGTAGCTCCTAGGATATCTTTCCGACAGATGCATGATATGGGATTGGGTAAATCTCAATCATATGTTTGTTTCTGGCTTATTTTGCAAGCCAAATCCTTTGTTTTGTTTTATTTGTGGTATTCGAGATTCTTCAATGTCAAGTGTTGATTCCATACCTTTTCAAGCGGTGTTCTCATATTTCTATGGGAGTACTAATCCTTCTTGATCACTACGGTTGTCATGTCAACTCTTTTCCAACTCGTGTGCTTCTCTTCAAGTGGATCTGATCATTTTCAACATCCGCAAGATCAATTCTAAGTTTTCTCAATGGTGTTTGTTCCATCTTCCCCAAGTTGCCTTTGTTTTCCCGCCCTCCCACCCTTTTTCTTTAAGGACTCGGATATCTTAATCATGTATCCTTTTATTTGTGGGAAGTCTCTTCGTTCTTTTCTTTCAATGTTCTTAACCGGTGATTTCCCATGAAGATGCTCAACAGTTTCAAGTTCATCATCCTTCGTTCTTTTTTCTTCTCCGGTGGATCCAATTCAAGCTTTCAGTGTTGATCATAATCTTTTCCTCGTGTCACATGCTTTTCCCATGCCGGTGCACCTCACAATCGTTCACCTCTCTCTCTTCATATCCGAAGTGCCGAGGATATCTCAGAAGATTCGTGTTTCCATTCAAGCCATTTAATTCTACCGGTGCAATCTCCTTTTCAAGCAATCCTTCAACGGTGTTTTCTTTTCAGTGGGCCCTAACCCACAGGTCTTTTCCCAGGATCTTACCTGACTCTTCGAATTATCAGGAGCGATTCTCAAATTCATTTCCAAGTTTGACATAAGAATGAATTTCATCAGTCAGATCTTTTCCAAGATCAATTTCAAATCATTTTTCATTGTTGGCTCAACCTCTTCATTTGTCATTCTTCCGGAGTATCTCAACAATTCATGGAGGTGTTTCTCGTTGTCATTCTCGAATTTTGAAGTCCGAAGAAGATTTCCTCTTAAATCCTTACCCGTTCTTCCAAAGATGCATAGTTCAAGCTTGATGCCATACTCTCATAATTGTTTTAGATTGTGAGAATTCTTTTCACCCATCCAGAGTATTTCGTGAGTTCTTTCCATTTTATGCCTACGAAGGCCATCATTTCAGGTTTATTCATTCTCAGCTTTTAGCTCTCTTTCTCCAAATCTTACCGGTGCATTGCTCAAGTATTCTCTAATCAGCTCGTGATCTATTTGTTCTCATGTATCTAAATTCCCTCAAGTATCTTCATTCGTTCTCTAATTCTTACCGGTGATTCACCCCTTTACTTCGTTCGTTTTCAATTCTTACAGTGGTTCGTTCAAGATTTCTCTTCCTTCGTCATCGTATCAATTCATTAATTCATTCGTTCTTTTCAATCCTACCGGTGATTCATGAAGACCTTCTCAAGTTTACGCTATATCTTTCTTAATCCTTTCTACGAGAATAAGTAGTGTGCCATATCCATTGCTTGTCATCAATTGAATTTGATGAAGGTTAAGCATACAATAAATCTTATTCTTATTTCCTCGAGGTGATTCAATTCTTTTATTTCCGGAGTTCCAAGTTTTCTCGGTTATATCATCGCAAAGCTCCATGTAAATCATCGCAAGGCTTCACCTTGTGTTTTTCAACTTCTCTTTCTTTCTATCATCCTTTCATTACCGGAGTTCTTCATGGAAGCTCTACATGGTGGTTCGTCAAGGATTCTTTTCATTCTTCAATTGTTCTTCTAGATTTCTGTTGAAGTTAAGATCTGCCAAGCTTTACTCAAAAAAATAAACATGGTGCTCAACACATGTTTTGTTTTGAGGAGCTCAAGTATTCTTCTTCTTGCATTGCGAAGTGCAATTCCTTCTACAATATCTTTTGAGATGGTGTTATATCATTCTTGACAATTTCCATTCATGTTTCGCGATTCACATGTTGTCAAGAAGGAGGTATTTGAAATCCATCAATCTCTTCTCTGGAGTTATCTTGGTATAGATTTCACCTAAAGCCTTCCCTAAGGAATGTTGCTATTGTGGTGCTTATCAATGTTCAGAGTTTTCTCCTATCCTCTTGGCGAAAGAAGTTTTCATCTCTTGTTTGATCTCAAACAAGCAATTGTTTTTCGTTAGTGGCAGAATTTCACCTCAAGTGTTGAGATGTTTCCATAAGCCCACAACAAGCTTGTGCTTTTCGTTGTTGATTTTCCAACAACTCCGTTCAATTCTTCTTTGCAAGGATGTTTTCCAAGCTCATTTGTGGCAGAAGTTGGCATTTTCCTTCTCCATTCTGTTATTCCAATGATCTATCTTCTATTCTTTCTTCCAGAGTCATTGTGATGTTGCTCTCCTCACCCATTCCCGCGTTTGGTCAAGATCATGTTCTTTTCGTGCTTATCCATTTAACCGGAGTGTTGTGGTCTCATTCAAGATCTTTCATCTTATCAAGTTTTGCCTATCGTTTCAATCGGAGTGCTGTCTGAAATCCTTCTTACCCCTTGTGCCATTCCTTCAATAGTTTTGGAGGCAGTGTGTTGTTGATTTCATCAAGTATCCTCTCATCTTGTCAAGTTCATGTTCTATTTATTCCATTTACAATCGGAGTGCTGTCAAAATTATATCATTCTTATTCATTCTTATCTCGTTTCAACCAGAGTGGTTTCTATTCCTTCTTGTCCATTAAACTCTTGATTCATGTCTTTGCAACCTTCAAGTTCTCGTAATGTTCCTCGTTCCTCTTTTCTAACAGACTGTTTGCAATCTTGGCCATCTCCGTTGTTTTCTTTCTTCATTTTGCTCAACCTCTCAAGGTTCATGGTTTCACTCGTTTGTCGAAGAAGCAACTTAGTTTTACCTCTTATCGTCTTCTTCCTCTTCCTTTTCCCTCCGGTGCCATCCTAGATCTCGGGATGAGATCCTCTCGTAGTGGTGGAGTGTTGTAACGCCCCAGATACAACTTTCCATATTCGTAACTCCGACTCTTGCCATTTCTGGCTATGTGATTTATTATTTCTGTCGTGGTTGGGTTTTTGTCTTTTGTTTTGCATTTTTTTCATGTCAGGAATCTCATCTCATGGCATCATGCGCATTGCATCGGCATCGTTTTAATAAAACTTGCATCCGTTCGTGTTCCGCCGGTTCTCTCCGTTGTCCGTTCTGAGCCCGACCACACTTGCACGCGCCCGCGGCACCTCCGAAATATTATGTTATAAGTGGCATAAAAATGTTCTCGGAATGGGTTGCAACTTGTCATGCGGTCTTATTATAGTGTAGACAGGCCGCCTGCCAAGTTTCATCGCATTCGGAGTTCGTTTGATTGCCCAACCGTTATATTTATAACCGTGATATAGTCGGTTTACATGTCAGACGTTTCGGTCTCCGAAACGGTTACCGGGTCGCTCTGTTTCTCTCTCTTCTCAGCTCGAGGCATTCTACACAGCCCACCTGCAGCCACCTAGTCCCCCTCTCTGTCCGGAGCGCACGATCGTGATCCGAGGGTCCGGAAACCCCTCCTAACCCCAACCCTAACCCCCTCCTTCTATAAATAGCAGCCCCCCTTGCCATTTTTGTCACCCTAACCTCCCTCCTCGATTTCCGTGCCTCCCCAATCATCAGCCGCCGCATCCTTCCACCTTCTCCTCCGAATCCGGCGCGCCCCAAGCCCCCTCCACCACTTGGCGCTGCCCTATAGGCCAGCCGCCACCCGAGCCGCCGTCTACAGCCTCCCAGGAGGCACCACGCGCCCCCAGCGCACCCCCCTGCCCGCCTCCAGCCGTCGCGGCCCTGGCAGGCCCATCGGGCCCGGACCGCGCCGCCCCTGCGCCCTAAGCTCCAGATCGGGAGAGGAGCTCCCGATACAGAGCCCCGCCGTGCCGGCGTCCCGCGTCGTCGTCGCCGATGGTCGCCGTCCTCGCCGGCGAGCGCCCCGCGCCCCATCTCCTCCTTCCCTCTCCTTCTTGTCCTTCTTCCTCCTCGCCTCTCATCTTCTCTCTCTCCCTCGCAGGGCACCGCCGCCGCCCGGGATGCCAAGCGCCGCCGCCGGGGCCGAGCCTCGCCGCCATGTAGATCGCCGCCCCGGCCTCCTCTTCACCTGATCCGGTCGAGGACCACTGGATTCGACCACCTGCGGCCCCGTCCCGGCCTCCCCGCGCCTGCCCTCGCCGGAGATGGCCCCTCCGCCGCCGCGCCCTGCATCGCCCCGATCCGGTCTCCCCTCCTCGTCGTTGACCGCGCCAAGGCCGTGCCGCGTCATACCTGGGCCAGCGGCCTCCAGGCCCAGCGCGCCCCTCCTCCAGGCCCAGCGCGCACCGCACCCGCGTGGGCCTCCCCAGCTGCAGCCCCTGCGGCCCAGCTTCTTCCTCCACCGATTCGGCCTCAAAGGCCCATGGGTGAGCTCCCCGCGGCCCCTCCTCTCTTTAGCACAGTAGTGTAGCCAGATTTGGCCCATATAGTATTTTTTCCTGCTGCTGCGTTTTTGTCATTTATCCAGTGATTACAGATTTACAAAAAACCCCCTAGACTTCATGCATTTAATATCTCTCAAACTGTGCATCGGATTAAAATAATTTAAATATGTAAAATGCTCAAAAAATTGTGTAGATTAATAATATGCCACTTTCATCTATGTTAAAAATGTTTAACATGTTGTTTGTGTTTATTTTGCATAATGCCATGCTAAAATGCTTTAATTCATAACTAAATAACCGTAGCTCGGTTTTAAATAAACTTTATATGTAAATGGGGTGGAAAAATGCCTAGTTTAATATGGTGCACTTTATTTTGCTGTTTAACAACATTAAAATTGTGTTTAGGGCAGAACAGTACCGAATCTAAAATATGCATATGGGGATTTTCCGGAATTGTTGTTTGTTGTTCCGGCCTCATTTAAACTTGTCTAGATAGGTAGTTTTTCTCGTGCTTCACCCCTTGCCATGTTTAATAACATTTAATATTGTTTGGTAGCTTAAACGAGAGAGAACTAAATATTTTATGTGGTGTTTTGTTAATATGCAACTCGTTGCATATTGATCTCCACTTAACTTGTAGTATTGTTTGTTGCACTTTGCCGTGCCATGCCTCTTTAAACCGGACATGCATCATGCTTGTTTGTGCATCATGCCATGTTTATGCTTGTGCATTTACCATGTTGTTTGTTTCTTTCCGGTGTTGCTTCTTAGTTCCGGTAATGTTGCGATTGTGAGGATTCGTTCGACTGCTCCCGTTCGTCTTCTTCATGGACTCGTTCTTCTTCCTTGCGGGATTTCAGGCAAGATGACCGCTACCCTGGATCTCACTACTATCATTGCTATGCTAGTTGCTTCCTTCTATCGCTTTGCTGCGCTACCTATCATCTGTTTATCAAGCCTCCCATATTGCCATGAACCTCTAACCTTTGACACCTTTCCTATGCAAACCGTTGTTTGGCTATGTTACCGCTTTGCTCAGCCCCTCTTATAGCGTTTCTAGTTGCAGGTGAAGTTGAAGATTACTCCATGGTGGACAGGATTATGTTGGGATATCACAATATCTCTTATATTATTAATGCATCTATATACTTGGTAAAGGGTGGAAGACTCGGTCTTATGACTAGTGTTTTGTTCCACTCTTGCCGCCCTAGTTTCCGTCATACCGGTGTTATGTTCTCGGATTTTGCATTCCTTACGCGGTCGGGTAATTTATGGGACCCCCTCGATAGTTTGCTTTGAATAAAACTCCTCCAGCAAGGCCCAACCTTGGTTTTACCATTTGCCTTACCACCACCTACTTTTCCCTTGGGAGTCGCTCTCTCGAGGGTCATCTTTATTTTAGCCCCCCCGGGCCAGTGCTTGTCTAAGTGTTGGTCCGAACTGAGCAGCCTGCGGGGCCACCTCGGGGCAACTTGAGGGCTGGTTTTTACTCGTAGCTTGACTTATCCGATGTTGCCCTGAGAACGAGATATGTGCAGCTCCTATCGGGATTGTCGGCGCATCGGGCGGCTTTGCTGGTCTTGTTTTACCATTGTCGAAATGTCTTGTAAACCGGGATTCCGAGTCTGATCGGGTCTTCCTGGGAGAAGGTCTATTCCTTCGTTGATCGCGAGAGCTTGTCATGGGCTAAGTTGGGACACCCCTGCAGGGTATAATCTTTTGAAAGCCGTGCCTATGGTTATTGGCAGATGGGAATTTGTTAATGTCTGATTGTAGATAACTTGACACCAGATCCGAATTAAAACGCATCAACCGCGTGTGTAGCCGTGATGGTCTCTTCTCGGTGGAGTCCGGGAAGTGAACACGGTTTCTGGGTTATGTTTGACGTAAGTAGGAGTTCAGGATCACTTCTTGATCATTGCTAACTTCACGACCATTCTGCTTGCTCTCTTCTCGCTCTTATTTGCGTATGTTAGCCACCATATATGCTTAGTCGCTGCTGCAGCCTCACCACTTTACCCCTTCCATTCCTTTAAGCTTTGCTAGTCTTGATACCCATGGTAATGGGATTGCTGAGTCCTCGTGGCTCACAGATTACTACAACAACAGTTGCAGGTACAGGTTGTGCGATGATTATGACGCGAGAGCGATGCTTGTTTGCGTTGAGTTCTTCTTCTGCTTCTTCGATCAGGGATAGGTTCCAGGTCGGCAGCCTGGGCTAGCAGGGTGGATGTCGTTTGAGTTTCTGTTTGTGTTTCATTCGTAGTCGGATGATGCTCTAACGTATTGTGATGTTGTGTTCATGTGGCATTGTATGCCTCTTGTATGTATCCCCATCTATTATGTAATGTTGATGTAATGATATCCACCTTGCAAAAGCGTTTCAATATGCGGGTCTATCCTTGGTGGGACCTTCGAGTTCCTTTTGGATAGGGTCGCATATTGGGCGTGACAGCTAGGCGTCGCGCGGGTAAGTCCTGTAATTTTCTTCATGTGTCTTGAATTGCTGACCAGGTACGGTGCGGGCGATGCTGCGCCAGTTGTTGGTGTAGCAGCGTTGGGCGGGGGAGGCGGCGACGCGGGCGGAGCTGGGTTTTCGCATCGGGCGGCGCCGAGCCGCCGGATGGGAAAGACAGCGTTGCGTCGCGATCCCGGGCCCTGAAGCGCACGGAGGACCTGGCCGGGGCTGGGAGGCCGGCCAAGAGGAAGCGCGGCACCGGGCACGGGAGGCCAACCCCAGTCCCAGTCTTGTCAGGGTAAGCTTTATCTCCCGCACACATCCGGATTGTTGAGCTAGCCTTGTTTCCATTTTGCCTATCCTGTCTTCTTCTTCAGGTCGCCAATCGCGATGGCAAGGGCGGCAGCGGACGCCGCGACCGCTGAAGGGACCGTGTTCCGCAGGAGCCGGTCCGGCCTCGCTGACCAGGCCGAGGTGGAGGGACGGGCCGACTCGGACCTCGGCCTGGACCCGAATGACGCCGAAGGCTTGGCCTGGCGGGACAGGAACAGGGCCGATGCGGAGCTGGAGGCGGCGTCGGTCCGGGCTTGGACCGAGGCGGCGGCGGCATGGGCGCGAGCCGGCACGAAGCCGGTCTGGCGTGTGATGCTGGAGGGCACGGTGGTGGTGGTGACGGTCTTTGAGCCGTCATCGGTGAGGGAGCGCGACCGTGAAGGCCAGGCTGAGGTGGTGATCCTCGACCGGGAGGTCGTGGAGGTGGAGGATGATACCCCACCGGGGGTCGACGTAGTCGAACGAGCGGGGGCTGATGGCGGTGGAGGCGGCGCCGTCTTGGAAGAGGCGCTGCGGGCGGCGGTGCTGGAGGCACCACCGGTGTCGGAGGAGGCACCGTGTGCGGCGGTGCCAGAGGTCACCTTGGTAGCTGGGCCGATGGTGGCGCAGTAGGCCGTCCCGGCGTCCGGACTGGAGGCGGCGACGCAGGGCGTCCCGACGACCGAGTTATCAACGTTGCCCGGAGGGGCGTCAGAGGAGGTGCTGGCCACTTTGGGAGTGGCCATCATGGAGCACGCCTGGGTGCCCCGTCAGGGAGGGCGCCGGGCCGCCACACCGCAGCCGGCGGGGAGCGGGGCACCGTAGTCTTCGGGCCTCAGACCCGGGAGGAGGCGGCGCTGGATGCCGTCAGCCGCCGCCTGCGTGGCGGACGGACCGGCTCAAGGCCTTTGCCTAGGCCGAGGTGGAGCGAACGCGGGACCTGGAGCACGCCGCTCTGGTAAGCCTTTTCTTTCTTGCAATTTCTTCTTTGTGGGGGCGCGCCAGCGCACCCACTGGGTGTAGCCCCAAGCTTCGGGCCAACTACGTAGTAGTTGGGTCTAATCTTTAGAGCGTTGGCCTTGTTCTGACCTCTGCTATCTTCAGCATCTCGACGCCTTCCGGGTCGCTGCCTTCAACCGTCTCCTGGGCAAGCACCGGGAGCTTAAGGAGCAGCTCGCCGCCAAGGAGGAGGAGCTTCGTGTCGCCGCAGGTATCCTTGTGCTCTTTTCTAGTGGGGGTGCTCTAGCGCACCCATTGGGTGTAGCCCCTGAGATTCGGGCCAACTGTGTAATAGTTGGGCCAAATCTTAAGTATTGCTTTCTCATTTGCTGAATCCTTCTTCTTCGCAGACGAGGCGCTGTCCTGGCGGACTCGTCTGCTCCGGGCCGGTCATCACTATGACTGGCTCGTTGCCGACACCGTCCGTCTTGGCGTTGAGGCGGCGCAGGCGAGGGCGGAGGCGGCCGCGGCCCGGCGGTCTCTCGACGAGGCCAACTAGCTGCATGAGCAGCTGGTGGGTCACAAGAGCCGCCTCGAGGGCGAGGTGGAGCTTCTTAAGGCGGAAGCCGCCAAGGTGGTGGAGGCGCAGTAGGCCCTGGTGGAGGCGGACCAGTAGCACGGCCAGCTGGCCGACGACAAGGGCCGGCTCCAAGCCGAGGTGGATCGCCTGCGGGGGCAGGTCACCATGGCTGAGGGGGACCGTCAGGACGAGGCCCGTCGCCGCGAGGCGGCCGAGAAGGTAGTCAACGACAAGGACACCGAGCTGAAGGCGGCCCTTGCCAAGGCGGCCGATCTGGAGAAGGCGCTCCAGGAGCGTGACCGCGCCATTGAACGGGAGCGGCGTGGTACGATGCTCGAAGCGCAACACCTGGAAGAGTCCTTCTCCAGTAAGGGCTTTTTCTTGCATTTTGCCGGGTCGGTATCCGGCCTTTCGTCCTTGTTCTTCTTCTTCTGATATGCTTCTCCTTTTGTGGCAGGAGCCTTCCCAAAGATGCAACGACTGGTGGAGGAAGTTGTCCGCTATCAGCGCGACCCGACCGGAGTGGTTGGGTCTGGGACGGATCCGCGGGTGGCGTGGACCTTCCCGGAGATCAACACCGCCACTAAGGCCCGCCTACGGGTCTAGGGAACACAGATGGGGCGGCTGTTCCAGGCCGGCACCGTGATGAGGATGGACCTTTGGCCGGACTCCGTCGAGCCGAGCAGCTTCACGCGCCTGGCGCGTTGGTTGGAGATGGGGCCGGACCGGCTTCACAAGTGGTGCATCTCCGCCGCTCGTGCCGGTGCTGAGATGGCGCTCCGGTTCATGCTATCTTGGCATGCGGACGTGCAGCTGGACGCGTTGATGGGCCAGCGGACCAGCTCGGAGCAGCTCTTGCAGGAGCAAGCCGGCCGGATTGTCTCCCGAGCCAGCTACATCGCCGAGTTCGCCTTCCACGATGAGTTCCACCCGGAGCAGACAAAAGATGGAAGGGTCGTGGACGGTGATGACTAGGCTTGCTTCTCCATGATTCAGAGGGGAGATCGGAGGAGACGGGCGTCTACCGCGATGGGGGTGCCGAGGAGGACACCGGCGCCTCACCGGACTCGGAGGCCGCTAGGGGAGAGCCATCGACGTCGCGACGCAGCGCTGGAGATGCCTGAGACATTCTATGTAGAATTTGTTAAGTAGAAGGTCCACCCACCCACTGGGTTTTTTTAAGGTGTAATGAACTCGGGCCGTGGGCTTTTTCTTAAATATTTGTCTGCAAATGTCGTGAGTGTTTTTGCTCTTGCCTTCCATTTTTTGGACCGATTTCATGCGCTTTTCCTTTCTCAAACCTCCCCCTTCCCCTCGCGAGTCAGACGGCCAAGGCTCCGGTCCATGACAAGGAGTTCGATTATTCGAGAGGAGCGCGCAGGACTTGGGCCCTTTGAAACATTGAGCGCGAGCGAAACACACACTAGGCCGGCTGGCGGCAATCCAACGAAGCCAGTTGGCGAGCAGCCGGTCGTGCGGCTGTTTGTTTGATGAGCGGAGGGCCGGGTTGATTGACCGGACAGCCTTTGACTTAGTGTATGAAGCGTAAAGGAGCTCTGGCCCGTTGTGCTTGCCAGCCGATAGCCAAAGCTGGATCTGTGGCTTTAGGGTGAAGTGGGGGACCGCGGCATCCTAACTGTATCAGGAATCACCAAGTAAGGTGGATTGGTGGCGACCGAGCTGGCCAGCCCCCGAGCCCCCAGGTTGAGCGAGTCGGACCGGTGGACGGGTTCAGTGGCATAGTGATGCAGGAAAATAGGGACACAATAAATTGGTCGACAAAAGGCAGCCCCCGAGTCTCGTTCGGGAACCCCATAGTTTCATGCGTTTACAAAAGGCGACGATACATACACCAGTGCGGCTAACTGTAAAACGGGCGGAGGAGTTCCGCGTTCCATGGCCGGGTTGTTTATTCGCCGGCGGTGCCCTTTTTGCGCTTCCTTGACTTGCGTGCATCGATGAGGTAGTAGGTGTTGTGGTCGCGCAAGGCCCTGCTCACGATGAATGGGCCCTCCCATGGAGGGGACAACTTGTGCTGGCCTGCTTGCTCTTGGACGAGTCAGAGGACAAGGTCACCCTCGCGAAACGCAAGGGGCTTGATCTTCTTGCTGTGGTAGTGCCTCGGGCCTTACTGGTAGATGGCCGAATGACTGAGCACCAGGAGGCGTGCTTCTTCGAGCAGGTCGATGCCATCTTCGCGGCCTTCTCTGGCTTCGGCTTTGGTGTACATCACGACGCGCGGCGAGTCGAACTCGACGTCGGTCGGGATGACGGCTTCGGCTCCATAGACAAGGAAGAACGGGGTGAACCCGGTCGACTGATTCGGCATGGTGCGTAGACTCTAGAGAACGGCCGGCAACTCGTCAAGCCAGCTGCAGGGTGAGCGGATGAGTGGCTCGACGAGTCGTGGCTTGACGCCGGACAGGATGAGTCCGTTGGCCCGCTCGACCTACCCGTTGGACTGTAGGTGTGCAACGGAGGCCAGGTCGAGGCGGATGCCGGAGATAGAGCAGTATTGCTCGAGCGCGTGTAGGACCTTGAGAATAGGTGTCTAGATGGGGGGTGATTAGACACTAAGTACCAAAGTTGCAGTTTTTAACTATTTTTAAGTTTAAGTGGAGTTTAGGCACAAGTTTAACATTCACAACACATAGCAAGCAAGAATGCAAAGAATATATGAGCAGCGGAAAGTAAAGCATGCAACTTGCAAGAACGTAGAGGGAAGGGTTTTGGAGGATTCAAATGCAATTGGAGACACGGATGTTTTTGGCGTGGTTCCGATAGGTGGTGCTATCGTACATCCACGTTGGTGGAGACTTCAACCCACGAAGGGTAACGGTTGCGCGAGTCCACGGAGGGCTCCACCCACGAAGGGTCCACGAAGAAGCAACCTTGTCTATCCCACCATGGCCGTCGCCCACGAAGGACTTGCCTCACTAGCGGTAGATCTTCACAAAGTAGGCGATCTCCTTGCCCTTACAAACTCCTTGGTTCAACTCCACAATCTTGTCGGAGACTCCCAAGTGACACCTAGCCAATCTAGGAGACACCACTCTCCAAGAAGTAACAAATGGTGCGTTGATGATGAACTCCTTGCTCTTGTGCTTCAAATGATAGTCTCCCCAACACTCACCTCTCTCTCATAGGATTTGGATCTGGTTGAAAGAAGATTTGAGTGGAAAGCAATTGGGGAAGGCTATAGATCGAGATTCATACGGTAGGAATGGAATATCTTGGCCTCAACACATGAGTAGGTAGTTCTTTCTCAGAAATAGGATGCTGGAAGTGTAGGTTTCTTCTGATGGCTCTCTCCGCGAATGAAGGGGAGGTGGAGGGGTATATATAGCCTCTACACAAAATCTAACCGTTACACACAATTTACCAAACTCGGTGGGACCGAATCAACAAACTCGGTCGGACCGATTTAGTAAACCTAATGACCGTTAGGATATTCGGTGGGACCGACATGCAACTCGGTAGGGCCGATATGGTTCGGGTTAGGGCATAACGTAATCTCGGTAAGACTGATTACACAAACTCGGTGAGACCGATTTTGCTAATTAGCTAACCAGAGAGTTGGTCAGGCAAACTCGGTGGGACCGATTACTCAAACTCGGTGGGACCGATTTTGGTAATAAGTTAACGAGAGAGTTTGCATTGTAATCTCGGTAGTACCGATTGCTCAAACTCGGTGAGACCAATTTTGGTAATGGACATACACAGAGAGATTACAATCCCATCTCGGTGAGACCGAGATCCCTATCGGTAAGACCAATTTGCCTAGGGTTTGTGGTAGTGGCTATGACATTTGAACTCAGTGGCGCCGGATAGAAAGAATCGGTATGGCCGAGTTTGACTTTAGGTTTAGGACATATGTGTGGAAGTGGGAAAGTAGTTGAGGGTTTTGGAGCATATCACTAAGCACTGTGGAGCAAGAAATTCATTAAGCAACACCTCATCCCTTCTTGATAGTATTGGCTTTTCCTATAGACTCAATGTGATCTTGGATCACTAAAATGTAAAATGAAGAGTCTTAAGCTTGAAGCTGGAGCCAATCCTTTGTCCTTAGCATCTATAAGGAGTTCCCACATACTTTAGTCCATGCCAATCCATTGTTGAACTTGTCTGAAACATACTAGATAAAAGTTTTAGTCCAACAAGAGATATGTTGACATTAATTACCAACCTAGGGAGCACTTGTGCTTTCAATCTCCCCCTTTTTGGTAATTGATGACAACATACATCAAAGCTTTAGATAGAGATATAAAGAATAGCAAGTAAAGCTTTGGAAAGACGTGTAACAAGCATAGGCTCCCCCTACATGTATGCAATCATGTGAATATAGAATATAGAAGCATGTGAGAGCATAACCATGATAGAGTAGGCAATGTGTTACATGTATCTTGGCCATATGCATCAGAGCAAAGAATATTAAAGGAGATACCTTCATGCCCATGAGTCCTTCTTGCAAACAGTATGTACATTAGCAAGAATGCCTCATACACATGATTGTGATGCATATACTTACCTTGTAGTCTTGAGTTGGCTTAGGATGGAATGAACCTGCGTAAACAAGTTAGATAACACAGATACATCTACTAGCCAGAGCAAACAGAAGAACCCACAAGAATACCAAGACTGGGATGACATGTAGAGAGTGAGTACTAAGTAGCACATTGGATTAGACATGTCCCCAAGAGTAAAGATATGCAATGAATTAAGATGATTTCTTTCCCTTAGATGTCTTTCTCCCTCTGAATCTAGCATGGGATACTAGGAGAAGATAGGGAATAGAAAATCAGAGCTGAAAGATATAAATGAACAGAGGTAATGCAAACTAATGCAAATAAGCACATATGAACATGTCTTTCCCCTCAATAAGACATGTGGAATCTCTCCTCTTGAACACCAAGCATCTGGGATCCTTGAGAAATACCTTCTACTTGAGTATTCTCTCCCCCTGGATATCTCTTTCTCCCCCTGAGGAAGTGATACTCTCTCTCTCTGATGTGATCTCTCTAAGTAATAAGCTTTGATGTGATCTCTCTCTCTCCCCCTTTGACATCAATTTCCAACAAGGGTTTGATCCTTGAGTCACAGAACAAAGCATTTGTAAAAATGTGATGCTTGTAGAGGACACGATTCATTGAGTGGAGCTGGATCAGAAGAATCACAGAATAAGTGGCAAACTGTTTTTCCTGTTGTGAAATCGGTGGCACCGAGTGGTATGCTTCGGTTGTACCGAAAGGATTCAGTTGGACCAAAAACAACAAATCGGTGAAACCGAGTTCATCACAGAGAAAACACGTGTCACCTCAGCTCGCTTGACTAGTAAGATCTCACAAAGATTTGCAAGGAATTTACTGAATGATATGCAATGAATTGGATGCAGAAAATGCAGAGCAAACAGGAAGAAATCTAGATGAAGTTTTTTTTTGAAAGGGGAAACAAATATGCATGAGACAAATGCAAAAACAAAGTCACCTATGTTAGAGTATATTGACTTAGGAGTCAAGTGAGATCACTTGATCATAGGTCCTACTCATCGTTTAAGCTCAAAATGGGGTTGCCATTTTTCGTTTAAGCATCTTGATGTATTCACATCTTGTCGAGTTGCTTTAGCTCATGACTTGGAGTAAAGCCTCTCTAAGATGGAATAACATACCTTGGTTGAAGATGTTGTCCATGTAGTTGAACTTGTGTGGGTTGCTCACGGTTGATGTTGCTCATCAAGAGTTGGGAGCACCACTTGGAATTTGAGTCCATCTACCTACATGGGTTAGTTCTTGCAAGGAAGAGCACTTGTGTATCCAAAAATGACAATCATGAAGATCAACATAGAATTTGTCAAAGGATATGTTTGAATGGTTTTGTGCTTCCTTGTCTTCAACCACCATAGTGTAGAAACTTGGTGATGTAGAGATTGCTCAAGATGTGAGTAGATTACAATCTCATGGAATTTTATTCAACCAAGCACCTACATGGGTTAGATAACATGCAAGATACAAATGTATCCAAGACATAAGATTTTCATCATAAGAGAAATATCAAGGATTAGTCATAAGCTCATGTCTTGCATGTATCCAATGGAGTTTCTACTCCAAGTTTGAAGCATCAATGATGTTCAATTCCCCTCTTAACCTGCAAAACACTTTCTCATCAAGAGGTTTTGTGAATATGTCTGCTAATTGTTTTTCGGTGTGAACATGCTTAAGATCAATGTCACCCTTAGCAACATGATCTCGAATGAAATGATGACGAACTTCATTATGCTTAGTTTGAGAATGTTGTACGAGATTATGACCAATTTTGATAGCACTTTCATTGTCACAAAGCAATGGAACATGTTTCACATATATCCCATAATCTTTAAGAGTTTGGGTCATCCAGAGTAACTGAGCACAACATGAACCAGCGGCAATGTATTCCGCTTCGGCGGTGGATAAGGATACCGAGTTCTGTTTCTTGGAGGACCAAGACACAAGAGATCTACCAAGAAATTGACAAGTACCCGAAGTGGACTTTCTATCAACCTTGTCACCGGCATAGTCCGAGTCGGAGTAGCCAACAAGATCGAAAGAGGCCCTCTTAGGATACCAAATGCCAAAATTTGGTGTATGGATTAAGTATCTCACTATCCTTTTCACGGCCTTAAGATGACATTCTTTAGGAGCAGCTTGATATCATGCACACATGCACACACTTAGCATGATATCGGGACATGAAGCACATAGATATAACGAAGAACCAATCATAGAGCGATAAACCTTTTGATCAACCGGTTCACCATCTTTGGTCAAGTCAAGATGTCCACTAGTAGGCATGGGTGTAGACATACCTTTGCATTCTTGCATATTGAACTTCTTGAATAGGTCCTTGGTGTACTTCGTTTGAGAGACAAAGTTACCTTCCTTAGTTTGCTTGATTTGAAAACCAAGAAAGAATTTGAGTTCACTCATCATAGACATCTCAAACTTCTCCGACATTAGCTTCCCAAACTTTTCACTAAAATGAGGGTTAGTTGAACCAAATATAATGTCATCAACATAGATTTGGCACACAAATAGTTCCCCATTAACCCTTTTAGTAAACAGAGTAGAATCGATTTTCCCAATTTCAAAGCCTTTTTCAATAAGGAACTTGGTCAAGCATTTATACGACGCTCTAGGAGCTTGTTTAAGATCATACAGGGCTTTGTGAAGTTTGTAAACATGATTGGGTTTCTTAGGATTGAGAAAGACGGGAGGTTGCTTAACATAAACTTCCTCCTCTATTTCACCATTTAGAAAAGCACTTTTAATGTCCATTTGGTACAAGGTGATATCATCATGATTAGCATAGGCAAGTAAGATGCGAATGGACTCAAGTCTAGTAATAGGAGCATAAGTCTCACCATAGTCCATACCTTCGACTTGTGTGTAGCCTTGGGAATGAGATGTGCTTTTTTGCGAACTACTTGTCCATCTTCATCTTGCTTGTTGCGAAACACCCATTTGGTACCGATGATGTTGTGGTTGTTGTCGGGCTTCTCAACCAATGTCCAAACTTGGTTCCTCTCAAAGTTGTGTAGCTCTTCATGCATAGCATTTATCCAATACGGATCTCCAATGCTTCTTCGACCTTCATAGGTTCAATGCTAGAGATGAAAGAATAGTTTTCACAAAAGTTAGCTAGACGAGTTTTAGAGCGAGTGATTCTCCCGGTTTGAATATCATTGTAGATTTGCTCGACGGGATGGTCTTTAGCAATTCTTGCTTGAACTCGTGAAAGCTTTCGGTTGGTTCTTGGTTGAACTTCTTCTTCATCTTGTTCTTCTTCTTAGTCTTCTTCATTATTGGCGTTGTCGTTCTCTTGTCGTGGTGGAGAAGGAGGTTGTTGACGTTCATCTTGATACACTTCCTTTTTCTTCATCTTGGTGTGTCCCACTTGTGGATGCTTCCGTATCAACTCTTGGTTAACCTTGTTGTGAAGTAGAATCTTCCACTTGGACGGACGAGGTACTCTCCTTAACCTCCGTTGGACGGACCTTGCCAATAGACAAGTCTTGGATTGCTTCCGAAGGATCTTTGTCTCCTACATCAGTTGGCAATTGCTCTACTTGCGAGCCGTTAGATTCATCAAACTTCACATCTACCTTCTCTTCAACCTTTCGGGTGAAATTGTTGTAGACACGGTAAGTGTGAGAGTTTGAGCCATAACCTAGTAGGAAACCTTCATGAGACTTAGGAGCAAATTTAGAACGACGATGCTTATCAAGAATGTAGCACTTTGAGCCGAATACTCGAAAGTATCCAACTTGGGGTTTGTTACCGGTGAGGAGCTTGTATGTCATCTTGCCGAGTAGCTTGTGAAGATACAAGCGATTTGTTGCATGACAAGCTATCTCAACCGCTTTTGCCCAAAAGTGCTTCGATGTCTTGTACTCATCAAGCATTGTTCTCGCCATGTTGATGAGCGTCCGGTTCTTACTCTCAACAACTCCATTTTGTTGAGGTGTGTACGTAGCCGAGAACTCGTGTGAAATCCCTTCTTCGTCAAGAAAGGTGTCCATGTTTGCGTTCTTGAACTTCGTTCCTTTGTCACTGTGAACCTTCTTGATCTTCACTTCAAGTTGATTTTGGGCCTTCCTAGCGAAGTTTTTGAAGATCTTTTGGACCTGCGATTTATCATCGAGAAAGAACACCCACGTAAATCTTGAAAAATCATCAACTATAACTAGACCAAAAGAATTTCCACCGAGACTCTTGTAAGAGTTGGGACCAAAAAGATCCATGTGAAGTAGCTCGAGTGGCCTCCTTGTGGTCATAATGTTCTTCACGGGATGCCTTCCTCCAACCTGTTTACCTGCTTGACAAGCACTGCAAAGTCTATCCTTATCAAATATGACATCGTTAACACCAAGGATATGATTCCCTTTAATAAGCTTGTCAAGGTTTCGCCTACCAACATGACCT
This sequence comes from Triticum aestivum, assembly GCF_018294505.1. Taxonomy (NCBI): domain Eukaryota; kingdom Viridiplantae; phylum Streptophyta; class Magnoliopsida; order Poales; family Poaceae; genus Triticum; species Triticum aestivum. Next base: position 256,367,131 of record NC_057813.1, on the reverse strand, counting down.
AGTCGTCTATGCCATAACCAACCTTTTGAGGATTTAGCAATGAAGCAAGTCTTAGGTTGAGCCTTTTTAGTGAAATCAACAATGTATAGATCACCTGTACGCACACCGGTAAAGACCATTTTATGATTGTATCGACGAAACACTTGTCAATCTACTTCAGTAAATAGGACATTGAAACCAAAATCAGCAAGTCTAGATACTGAAAGTAAGTTGTATCCAAGAGATTCAATGAGCATGACATTTTGTATGGAGCTATCATGTGATATGGTCACCTTACCGAGGCCAACCACCTTACCCTTTGAGTTGTCACCGAAAGTGACATACTTCCGAGGACTATCATTTTCAGCAAGCTCACGAAACATGTCTTTATCTCCGGTCATGTGATCAGTACATCCACTATCAAGAACCCATTCCTTTCCTCCTGACATATATCCCCAAAGATTTGCCATAAGACCAAAGTGTCTCATTGCATTATCAAGATCGAAGTCACTATCATCATCCTCATCATAGTATCCATGTTCAACATCATCATGTGGTGGTTCAATTCCTAGAGAGGGTGATTGGTTAGAGTGAGTTTGACAATGATCTTGCTTATGAATTTTTATAGCTTCGGAAATAATATCACTAATAATTCCAACATCTCCTTTGGCACGCATAAGGTTTGTAAGTTCAAATAGACGATCACCAAACATAGGATCACTAGTATTCATCTTACTTAAGGCAATAGACTTATGGAGAATTTCATCTAGATTTTTCAAGGAATAATTTGGAAATCGTTCCTCAAGAAAGTTCCATATAGTGTAGGCACACTCAAGAGTAGGCAAGTTTATAATCAAGTTTCTAGGCAAGCCTCTAGTGATAAGATTAACAGTTCTAAGATTCCTAATCATGTCAATTGACTCATCAAGGGTAGGATGCATAGGATCAACATGACGTGCACAAGGGCTAGCAATGTACTTCTTCAAATGATATTGATAGAAAATTACAAGCATCTCATTTTTCACTCATGAAAATACTCTCCATCAAGAATAGGCATTCTATGTCAAAGACTCCCCAAAGTAGACTCATCCATCTTCCTCCAATGGTGATTAAACCAAGGCAATGGAGACCAATGCTCTGATACCACTTGTAGGACCTTGAGAAGAGGTGTCTAGAGGGGGGGTGATTAGACACTAACTACCAAAGTTGTAGTTTTTAACTATTTTTAAGTTTAAGTGGAGTTTAGGCACAAGTTTAACATTCACAACACATAGCAAGCAAGAATGCAAAGAGTATATGAGCAGCGGAAAGTAAAGCATGCAACTTGCAAGAATGTAAAGGGAAGGGTTTTGGAGGATTCAAATGCAATTGGAGACACGGATGTTTTTGGCGTGTTCCGATAGGTGGTGCTATCGTACATCCACGTTGGTGGAGACTTCAACCCACGAAGGGTAACAGTTGCGCGAGTCCACAGAGGGCTCCACCCATGAAGGGTCCACAAAGAAGCAACCTTGTCTATCCCACCATGGTCGTCGCCCACGAAGGACTTGCCTCACTAGTGGTAGATTTTCACAAAGTAGGCGATCTCCTTGCCCTTACAAACTCCTTGGTTCAACTCCACAATCTTGTCGGAGGCTCCCATGTGACACCTAGCCAATCTAGGAGACACCACTCTCCAAGAAGTAACAAATGGTGCGTTGATGATGAACTCCTTGCTCTTGTGCTTCAAATGATAGTCTCTCCAACACTCAACTCTCTCTCATAGGATTTGGATCTGGTTGAAAGAAGATTTGAGTGGAAAGCAACTTGGGGAAGGCTAGAGATCAAGATTGATATGGTAGGAATGGAATATCTTGGCCTCAACACATGAGTAAGTAGTTCTTTCTCAGAAATAGGATGCTGGAAGTGTAGGTTTGTTCTGATGGCTCTCTCCATGAATGAAGAGGAGGTGGAGGGGTATATATAGCCTCCACACAAAATCTAACCGTTACACACAATTTACCAAACTCGGTGGGACCGAATCAACAAACTCGGTCGGACCGATTTAGTAAACCTAGTGACCGTTAGGATTTTCGGTGGGACCGACATGCAACTCGGTAGGACCGATATGGTTAGGGTTAGGGCATAACATAATCTCGGTAAGACCAATTACACAAACTCGGTGAGACCGATTTTGGTAATTAGCTAACCAGAGAGTTGGTCAGGCAAACTTGGTGGGACCGATTACTCAAACTCGATGGGACCGATTTTGGTAATAAGTTAATCAGAGAGTTTGCATTGTAATCTCGGTAGTACCGATTTCTCAAACTCGGTGAGACCGATTTTGGTAATGGACATACACACAGAGATTACAATCCCATCTCGGTGAGACCGAGATCCCTATCGGTAAGACCGATTTGCCTAGGGTTTGTGGCAGTGGCTATGACATTTGAACTCGGTGGCACCGGATAGAAAGAATCGGTATGGCCGAGTTTGACTTTAGGTTTAGGACATATGTGTGGAAGTGGGAAAGTAGTTGAGGGTTTTGGAGCATATCACTAAGCACTGTGGAGCAAGAAACTCATTAAGCAACACCTCATCCCTTCTTGATAGTATTGGCTTTTCCTATAGACTCAATGTGATCTTGGATCACTAAAATGTAAAATGAAGAGTCTTGAGCTTGAAGCTTGAGCCAATCCTTTGTCCTTAGCATCTTGAAGGAGTTCCCACATCCTTTAGTCCATGCCACTCCATTGTTGAACTTGTCTAAAACATACTAGATAAAAGTGTTAGTCCAACAAGAGATATGTTGACACTAATTACCAAAACCACCTAGGGAGCACTTGTGCTTTCAGCGCGCCCTTGGCGAAGTTGGTGCCGTTGTCCGTGATGATGATGTTCGGCATGTCGTAGCGCACCGCTATGTCCTTGATGAACCGAACGGCTGTTGGCCCGTCCAGTTTCTTGATTGGTCTTGCCTCGATCCACTTGGTGAATTTGTCCACTGCCACCAGCAGGTGCGTCATGCCGCCTCGAGTGGTTTTGAAGGGTCCCACCATGTCGAGTCCCCAGACCGCGAAGGGCCAGGCGATCGGTATGGTGCGGAGTGCTGACGCCGGCTGGTGGCTGCGTTTGCTGAAGTGCTGGCATCCCTCACACTTGAGGACAAGCGACTCGGCATCTTAAAGGGCCGTGGGCTAGTAGAAACCGCGACGGAACGCCTTTGCCACCAGGGATTGCGATGCGGCGTGGTGCCCGCACTCGCCTTGATGTATGTCGAGGAGGATGTCGATGCCCTGTTCCTGCTCGATGCAGCCCTGGAACACGCCGATGAAGTTGCGCTTGACGAGCTCGTTGTTGATGATGCTGTAGGCGGACGCCCGGTGCTGCACTTGCCGAGCTTCAGTCTCGTCCATGGGGAGAACCCCGTTCTCCAGGAATTCTGATATTGGGAGGGCCCAAGATGGAGCCGTAACCACAGCGAAGACGGCGACCAGGGTGGGTTCCGAGTCGGCAGCCCCCGACCTGGGTTGGGCAGCCCCCGGGTCGGGGATGGCGACAGCCGGGTCCGGGGCGATGGTGGCCGGGTCGAGCTGAGCAGCCCCCGGGCCAGGTTCAGCAGCCCCCGGGGCGGCTTGAGGTGCGGCTGGGTCATCTGGAACGTGGATGGACTTGAGTCCGGCGATGGCTTGACGGACGGCTTGCGCAGGTGCTCAAGGGAGATGCCGGATGGGATGTCTTGTCGGGACGAGGCGATCTTGGCGAGTGAGGGAGTCCCGGATTAGGGGGTGTTCGGATAGCCGAACTATCACCTTTGGCCGGACTCTTGGACTATGAAGATACAAGATTGAAGACTTTGTCCCATGTCCGGATGGGACTTTCCTTGGCGTGGAAGGCAAGCTTGGCGATACGGATATGTAGATCTCCTACGATTGTAACCGACCCTGTGTAACCCTAACCCTCTTCGGTGCCTATATAAACCGGAGGGTTTTAGTCCGTAGGACGAACAACAATCATACCATAGGCTAGCTTCTAGAGTTTAGCCTCTCTGATCTCGTGGTAGATCTACTCTTGTACTACCCATATCATCAATATTAATCAAGCAGGAGTAGGGTTTTACCTCCATCGAGAGGGCCTGAACCTGGGTAAAAACATCGTGTACCTTGTCTCCTGTTACCATCCGCCTAGACGCACAGTTCGGGACCCCCTACCCGAGATCCGCCAGTTTTGACACCGACATTGGTGCTTTCATTGAGAGTTCCTTTGTGCCGTCACCATCAGGAAGGATGCCCCATCCCGTCTTTAAAGACGACACTATTGCTAAAGGAGCTTTGGCTATCGGCCAAACTCTCCGGATAGGCGGTTTCCTTATGACCGCCCGTTCGGCTGTCGCGCCGACAATGACTTCTCGGGTCATCGGAAGCAATCTTCACGTTAACTTGGAACTCGCCGAGCAGTTAGATCCGATGGAGCTCTCTTCCTTAAACGAGCTCTTGGATCGTATCGCCACCCTGGGAGTCGCTACAGACTATGATCAGATTGGGCCTAAACCCGACCTGAGAGAGATTAACTCTCCCCAGGTTACCCACCACGTTGCTGTGGTAGAGGAACAATACGGCGACCCTTCTTATATCTTAAGGACTAGCTATGTCTGGATTCCCGATCCCTCCATGCCGGATTCCCGTGGAGGGGAGGACGTTACTCAAGCCCTGAACCTAAAATCAGGCAGCGGGCTAGATTCATTAGACAACATCCAAGAACCCAAGCTTCTAAGTTCGGAAACTACTTGGCCCCTGAGTCTTAAATTGGACGGGGTTCCGAATTCAATTCCACCCGCCCACCCAAACCTAAGCGATCTATCCCAAATCCAGCAAGAGCCCGCAGAAGCAGTACACCATTACTGGGCCAGATTCCTCCTGGTTATGAACATGATAAAGGACTGCCGTGAGGAGGACGCGATTTCATTCTTCTGCAATAATTGCACGGACAAGGGAATCCTCAATGCCGTAAGCCGTCCTGAAATTACACGCTTCGCTGACTTGGCGTCCATAGTACAAAAGTACTATGTGATGGAAAGCGCCTGGAAAACCGAAATCAAATTTTGGGACAATCCGGCCCTGAATACAACCCTAGTCCGAAATAAAAGGGTGCATTATCGCCAGGCACCTGGGTTAAACACCAAAAAGCAAAAACCCTCTATAGGGCATGGAACCGTACTGGAAGGATGGCTCAATGGACCCGGCAAAATTCATAGTACAGAGGGCGCCACTCCAACTCATAGCCTTAGTGCATGTTGGATACTACGGCAGGTGGCCAAAAGTGGCGAAGAGATTCTAACTCCAGAGCACCATCCCAAGGATACCAGTACGGTGTTAATAGTCTTCGAGACTTTCGCATCAAATAATATGCGGAAACGAACACTCCGCGGCCTTGCCGAAGTCTACCAAGTAGCAACAACAAACCCATGGGGTGACACGGCTATTACCTTTAATGCTAGTGACGAACCTAAATTCCGAACAGCCCGAGCACCAGCCGCATTGGTCCTCAGTCCAATAGTGGACGGCTTTCACCTCACCAAGGTACTCATGGACGGTGGCAGTGGATTGAACCTCATTTACGAGGAAACCCTCCGAAAAATGGAAATAGACTGGAGCCGCATTGAGCGAAGCAGCACAACCTTTAGAGGAATAATCCCCAGTCGGGAAGCATGTTGTACAGGAAAAATCACACTGGATGTGGTGTTCGGCACGCCGGATAATTACAGGTCCGAGGAGGTCATGTTTCCAGTGGCCCCGTTCAGCAGCGGATATCACGCTCTATTAGGGCGAGAGGCATTCACAATTTTTCAAGCTATACCCCATTACGGGTACATGAAGCTCAAAATGCCCGGGCCCAACGGAATCATCACTCTTGCTAGTGACCCGGACATAGCACTCCGCGTCGAAAATAAGACAGCCACACTGGCCCTTGAGGCACTATCCGAAGCCCTAGCGGTCGAGGAACTCACTGTGCTGCGCTCCACGGTGAATAGGGACGATGTGATACTCGATAAGAGATCCAAGTCCACCTCCTTTAAACTAGCGAACGAAATATTCAAATTCCAAGTCCATCCAACGGACCCTACAAAAACAGCCTCCATCGGGGCACAATTAAACCCTGATGTAGACGCCGCACTATGAGAATTCCTACGCGAAAATTGGGACATTTTTGCCTGGCACCCTTCAGACATGCCAGGAATCCCACGCTGGCTGGCCGATCACAGCCTAAACATCCTAAAAGGATTCAAGCCAGTCAAACAGGCTCTTCGGCGTTTCTCCGAACCCAAGAGACAGGCCATGGGAGAGGAGCTAGCCAAATTATTGGAGGCCGGATTCATCAGAGATATAAAACATCCGGACTGGCTAGCAAACCTGGTGATGGTACCAAAGAAGGACAAATCCTGGCGCCTATGCGTCGATTTTAAGGACCTCAACAAGGCTTGCCCAAAGGATCCCTTCCCACTCCCTCGCATCGATCAAATTATCGACGCTACCGCAGGACACGATTCATTGTGTTTCCTCGACGCATACTCCGGCTACCACCAAATTAAGATGGCAGAGCCTGACCAGGCCGCAACGACATTCATCACCCCATACGGCCCATTCTGCTTCAACACAATGCCCTTTGGGCTCAAAAACGCCGGCGCAACATATCAGCGCATGATTCAGACATGTCTGGCAGACCAGATCGGCAAAACAGTGGAGGCATACATAGATGATGTGGTCGTTAAAACCAAGCATGTCGAAACTCTAGTAGACGATTTGAGGCTCACGTTCGATAATCTCCGAACATACGACACTAAGCTTAACCCGGAAAACTATGTTTTCAGCGTACCAGCCGGAAAGCTCTTGGGCTTCATTGTATCCGGTAGAGGAATTGAAGCAAACCCAGCCAAGATCCGAGCTCTGTCACAATTGGATATCCCAAAGGACCTCAAACAAATACAAAAATTGATGGGATGTGTGGCGGCTTTAAGCCGCTTTATCTCCTGTTTAGGAGAAAAGGCATTACCTCTTTATCGCCTCCTCCGACGCACCAAACACTTCGAGTGGACGGATGCCGCCACGACCGGGCTCAAAGAAATAAAATCCATATTGGCAACAAACCCGGTCCTGGCCGCGCCCAAAATGGGCGAACCAATGCTATTATATATTGCGGCAACTCATCAAGTTGTGAGCACGGTGCTCATTGTCGAATGAGAAACGGACGGACACAAGTTCATCCTTCAAAAACCAGTTTACTACGTGTCCACTGTCCTAACACCATGCAAGTCACGGTACCCGCATTATCAAAAGATAGCGTACGCAGTGTTCATGGCATCCCAGAAGCTGCGACACTACTTTCAAGAGTGTTCGATAACAGTAGGCTCCGAAGTACCTCTTAATGACATTATAAACAACCGCGATGCAACGGGCCGGATTGCCAAATGGGCCATTGAGCTCCTCCCATTCGACATAACCTATAAGCCACGACGAGCTATTAAGTCGCAAGTTTTGGCCGGCTTCGTCGCCGAATGGACTGAAGCCGAACTCCCTAAAGAGTATGGCGCATATTCCAACTGGATCATGCACTTCGACGGCTCCAAAATGTTGGCTGGTCTAGGGGCTGGCGTCATCCTGACGTCCCCAACCAGAGATATGGTTCAATACGTACTCCAGATAATGTATACAAACTCCAACAACGCAGCCGAATATGAGGCCCTTCTACATGGCCTCCGAATGGCAGTCTCCATGGGCATTCAACGCCTAGAGGTGCGCGGGGATTCGAACCTCGCGATATCCCAAATAAATGGAGACTTCGATGCCAAGGATCCGAAAATGGCAGCTTATCGCAACGCCATCCTAAAAATGTCAGCTCGGTTTGAGGGGCTCGAATTTCACCATATAGCCCGGGATAACAACCAGACAGCAGACGTATTGGCACGCATTGGTGCAAAGCGCGATGCCGTCCCTCCCAACATCTTCCTAGAGAGGCTGTTCAAGCCATCCGTACTATGGGAGGGGGAATCCAGAAACAACAACCCGGACCCAACCGCACTGCCAGACACCAAACATTCTGACACAATTGGTGGTTCTGCCAACGAAGTAACATCTTCAGCCCACGTAATAATGGCAGTCGTTGCCCCGTGGACGGAACCATTCCTAGCCTACCTAACCAGGCAGGAACTTCTCGAGGACCAAAACGAGGCACGCTGCATAGTGCGGCAATCTAAAGCCTATAAGGTCCATGAGGGAGAGCTTTACAAGAAAAGCACAACCGGAGTCCTTCAAAGGTGTATCTTCGAAGAGGAAGGGCGGAATCTACTGGCTGAAATTCATGCAGGACTCGGTGGGCACCACGCCGCAGCCCGGTCCCTTGTAGGCAAGGCCTTCCGTACATGATTTTATTGGCCGACGGCCCAGGCAGATGCTCAGGACTTAGTCCAACGATGCGTTGGTTGCCAGCTCTTTGCTAATCAAAGCCACATGCCACCCACCGCCCTCGAAACTATACCCATAACCTGGCCCTTCGCAGTCTGGGGACTTGACATGGTTGGACCCCTTAAAGGAGGAACCCACAAGCAAAAATACCTACTGGTCATGGTGGATAAATTCACCAAATGGATAGAGGCCAAACCTATTAAGACGGCTGAATCTGGACCGGTGATAGACTTCATATCAGGGGTCGTACACCATTATGGCGTCCCCCATAGCATCATCACCGATAACGGCACGAACTTTACAGACGACGAGATCAAACTCTGGTGTAAAAACATGGGCATCAAGCTCGACTATGCTTCAGTCTATCACCCTCAAACTAACGGTCAAGTCGAGCGAGCAAATGGTCTAATCATGAGCGGCATCAAACCCAGATTAGTGCGGTCCCTCAAGGAATCTAACACGCACTGGGTAGAGGAGCTTGACTCTGTACTCTGGGGGCTACGGACCACTCCGAATCGCACCACCGGATTCACACCATTCTTCATGGTATACGACGCAGAGGCAGTTCTGCCCTGTGACATAATTCATGACTCACCTCACGTGCACATGTACGAAGAAAGAGAAGCCGAGCTCGATCGGCAGGACAGTTTGGACGCATTGGACGAGGAGCGTGACGTGGCAAAAGCCCGTTCTGCATTTTATCAACAACAAGCTCGAAGATATCAAAGTAGAGAAGTACGGGCCAAAACTTACAACGTTGGCAAGTTAGTTCTACGCCTGCCGGACAAGAAAAAGGACAAACTCAAGCCCAAATGGGAAGGTCCCTTTATCATTGACCAAGTCCTGACTGGTGGAGCGTACCGTCTGCGAGATGCATCGGATAACCGACTCGAGCCGAACCCATGGAACGCAGCCTGTCTCCGAAGATTCTACGCCTAGCGCCGGACTCCAAGTTCGTCTCCTTCCTCTGTCTATATTTTACATATTAGTTGTCTTCTGTTTCTCTCCTTCTCCCTCCTTTTCTATTACAGCCCTTGAAAGCTTGTTCGCGCATTGTTCGCAAACACTTGACGCGCTATCCGCGCTCATTATACCTGGGGGCTTCTTTAACAGAAGTTTATTTATACGGGCTTCATGCCCAACACATGTGTCACACTTCCACATGTACCTTTTATTCACCATTATATGCATCGATATGACTTAAGTTTTGGCCAAGCTGGGTTGCCTGGCTCCTGTGCTTACCCCTACGTTCTCCATTGTTCGGCTAGGCGGTAAAGGGAGCACCTCTGCGATTGTTACTGCCGGGTCAGCCGGATGTGTACCTCAGATTGGGTGAAGCCGAAAGCTAGAGTTCTTAAGGGAATATTCGGTCGATGAACTAAAAGACGATTTCTTACCTATTTATTTATCTACCCCCAGATGTTTTTCTGCTTTTTTTTGAAGTCCGGACATGCACTTTAGGGCATGCCTCCCAGGGAAAGGAACCCCTAACGGAACTATTCTCCCTGGAAGATGTTTCTTACTAACCATGTAATATAACATAACTAGTTGGGCACTTGTCTGATAAAGCACTAATGACCCCTACGCCTAGTCTCCACACATGCCCCAGTTCTTATATAACCGTGAGGGTATTCGGACACACTCCGGACTATTGGGTCCCGAGGTTGAAGCGAAAAGGTCCGCTATGACAAACGATCTACAATCTGGCTAGAAGGCATTTTACATGTCATCTTTAATTACATAGTCAATCCGATTGATTTTATTCCTCTTCAATGCCATCTAATAGGCTGTCTAGTTTACAGTCTTGCTGGGAATACTTTGCGGCCAACTCTACTGGCCATACACTAAGCTCACAGGGATCTCCTTCCCATCAGGCTCCACAGGTCCGACCTCGGCCATGTGGTTTGGGTCAGCCTTCGTGTACCGCGTCTTCACCATGGCCCAGGCCTCCCTGGCGCCTTGACGGCAGGCCGATACCTTCCATAATCGGAAGCGCCGCCGCGCTCCCTGAAGCCTCTCTGCAAGCTCTCCAAGGCCTTCGGGCAGGGAGACAGATGGCCACAAGGCCTGGGCAACGCCTTTCATCACCTGTCGAACTCATTCGTGCAGTTGCAAGAGCTCGGGAAGAAGGTCACCCATAGAACCGGGCATTTCCTCTGTAGGACGGCCTGTGAGCATGCCTACAGACATACCTCTGTTAGTGGACTTCCTCGCCGAACTCTTTTTCAAAGTTCATTCAAGCACTTACTAAAAATGTCGCGTCGAAGCCGTCGATTCTCCTTAACGGAGTCAGACAGCTGGGCACGAACATCCTTTAGTTCCTCACCCAGCTGGGTGTTGGCATCTTGGAGATTATTTTTCTCTTGCCTCACCCTTGTAAGCACATTCTCGCCGGCTTTTAACCGGCGCATGAGCTGTTTCTTGTCCGGATCTATCCCGACGCCATCTACAATATTATTGTCAGACTTTTACACACGCCGCACTTCACAAGTTAATTATCTTTTGAAGCATATATTACCAGAGGGGGTCTCTTTGGCTTCCCCCGATGCAGCTAGTGCGGCCTCAAGTTGGGCTTTGCACTCCTCCAGCTCCTGGGACAGTTGGGTATTCTTTTCTGTAAGATCCTGCACAATAAATGATCCTTAAATCAGTTATTCTAACTATTTCAAGTCTCAGGGGCTACTGGCATATATAACTATCAAATTTTCTCACCCGTATGTCTTTTACATACTGCTCTGTGGCTCTGGCTAGACCATTTTGAGCGGCGCGGAGGTGCGCATCTCCCGGATTAAAGGCATTCAATGCCTCTAGGGAGAAACATGCGTCCCGAAGAACTGTCCGGCGACGCCGGTGATTCATGGCACTCTCCACCTCGGAATTGGTGGCAGATAACCTGTCGGCATCCTCTGTCGGAGGAGCGTCCGACGCACGCCAAGTGTTCGCCTCCGCTTCTGAACCCAGCTTTGGAGCCTGGTGAGCGGAGGATTGATTGGCAACCTCTCCGGATACAGTCCGGCGAGCGCTCTTCTTCCTGAAAAAGCACGAGCGTTAGTATGCCTCCCGGGAATGAAACCTGGGAATATGGTGACACGCCATACCGTTGCACCGGCGTTTCGATCCGGACCGCACTTCTTTTTAGCCTGCTGGGCCGTGCTGCCCCTTGTTGGCTAGCCGTCGCAGGCTCGGCCTCCCGCCTCAAGGACTTCCCCTGCGAAACACCATTGGTATGGTGATAAAAAATAAGCACGGATGGGTCATTTTCAATGTATTGGGACTTCGGTCTCAGTTACCTGCAAGGCCGGAAGTATTCCGGGGTAATCGGACGTGATGGCGACCAAGGCATTATCGATGCTCAGTTGGTGAAATACTCCATCTATCAGCTCCACCGATATGTCCGGATCCTCTTGGGAGGTTGGATCGAGGAACCATTCCGGATCCTCGGGTTGTGGAGGCGGGCTGTTTATGTCCTTTATGACCTGGCGCAGTTCCTGCGCCGTAATCACAAAATGAGATACTTGACTATGGGAATATGGATTGGATAGGCAAAAAGAAATGTCCGCTTACCCAGCTCGGAGGATTGTACATAGAAAATCCATTCTGTGGATTGACGCGGAGAAATTCCTCCTCTTCTCCCTTGTACAATGCGGAAAAGATCTTCATCAGATCGGTGACCGATCCCGGCCCCTTATGGCCGCAGCGGGTGGCATCATCCTCCCCGTTGAAATCCCACATGGGGTGGTCTCTATACCGGAGCGGTTGCACCCCCCGCATAATGCATGTGGCCATGACCCCGATCATGGTCAGTCCGGAATGAGCTAACAACCTTATTTGGCTCATCAGGTAAAGGGCGTCCCTGTCATTTTCCTTCTGAGGGCTCCATGGATGCCAGCTTAGGCGTTTCTTCAAAGGAGCGTTATTGAACTCAGGGAGGCCGATCCGAACAGGGTCCGACAGGGGGACATCTTCTATATAAAACCATTCTGAAGGCCAGTCATCGGACGCCTTCTTCGGGGTTCCGGATAGATATCCGGTCCCGGCGATGCACCATAGTTCGGCTCCGCCCACTTGATATATTGACCCCTCTTGAGAATGGGGCACAAGGCAGAACAACTTCTTCCACAACGCAAAATGAGCCTCGATGCCCAAAAACAGCTCGCAAAGGGCCATGAAGCCCGCAATATGCAGAATGGAGGCAGGCGTAAGGTTGTGCAACTGGAGGCCGTAGAACTCGAGGAGCCCCCGGAGAAACGGATGAATTGGAAATCCGAGCCCTCTTATCAAATAAGAGATAAGGCATACCCGCTCTCCTTTGGAGGGGCTGGGGACGCTCTCCGCTTGCTTTCTGCCCTTATAGGTGGTGAGTCCGGCTCGAACCGGAACCATGAAGGCTGGGGGAAGAAATCCCTTGGTTTGGAGCATCACTAACTTGCTGTGCGGGACGGAGCATCTCTCCCAATCTCCAGGCTGAGGGCTGGAAGGGCGAGAGGAGGAGCCGCATCGACTGTCCATGATGGAATGGATTTCTGTCAGATGCGCTCTGATGAATGCTCGCGAAGGGAGGATGGTGTGATTCGGATCTAGATCCTCGTCTCTTTTATAGGCAGCTCATTTGCGCAGCTAGGGGGGTAAAATGTAAAAATACCCTAGCTTTTCGCATTCGTTCGACACGTGCAAGATGGCCATTATTGGGCGTGGAAGCCAAGGAGCGCAATATTTACAAGAAGCCGGACGCTATTCAAACAGGTACGCAGGATTTGGAGAAGAACCCGCCTTGCAATGCTGAAGACAATCTACGCGCCGGACTCATCGCCATTGAAGCCTGGTTCGGGGGTTACTGAGGGAGTCCCGGATTAGGGGGGTGTCCGGATAGCCGAACTATCACCTTTGGCCGGACTCTTGGACTATGAAGATACAAGATTGAAGACTTCGTCCCGTGTCCGGATGGGACTTTCCTTGGCGTGGAAGGCAAGCTTGGCGATACGGATATGTAGATCTCCTACCATTGTAACCGACTCTGTGTAACCCAAACCCTCTTGGGTGCCTATATAAACCGGAGGGTTTTAGTCCGTAGGACGAACAACAATCATACCATAGGCTAGCTTCTAGGGTTTAGCCTCTCTGATCTCGTGGTAGATCTACTCTTTTACTACCCATATCATCAATATTAATCAAGCAGGAGTAGGGTTTTACCTCCATCGAGAGGGCCCGAACCTGGGTAAAAACATCGTGTCCCTTGTCTCCTGTTACCATCCGCCTAGATGCACAGTTTGGGACCCCCTACCCGAGATCCGCTGGTTTTGACACCGACCGGGTCATCTGGAACGTGGATGGACTTGACTCCGGCGATGGCTTGACGGACGGCTTGCACATGTGCTTGAGAGAGACGCCGGACGGGATGGCTTGTCATGACGAGGCGATCTTGGTGAGCGCGTCGGCTGCTTCGTTCTCCATGCGCGGGACGTGGAGGAACTTGCGGCCCTCGAAGGATCCGGACAGGTTCTGGACGAGGAAGCGGTAGCTTGCCATGTTGGAGTTGCGGGCGTCCCGTTCACCGGAGCACTGCTGCACCACCAGGTCCGAGTCGCCGTAGCACAGGATGCGCCGGATTCCGAGTCCCTTGGCAAGCCGGAGGCCGTGCACAAGGGCTTCATACTCGGCGACGTTGTTGGAGGCGGCGAAGTGGATCTGGAGCACGTAGCGGAGCCAGTCGCCCTTCGGGGACGATAGTACGATGTCGGCACCCAGGCCGAGTCGCATCTTGGATCCGTCGAAATGCATGCGCTAGCGCGTCGAGTCGGGGGGCGGCGGCAAGTACTGGGTCTCGGTCCAGTCGACGAGGAAGTCGGCCAGGGCTTGAGACTTGATCATGGTGCGGGGCTCGTAGAGGATGGTGTGGCCGGCTAGCTGGATCGCCCACTTGGCAACCCGGCTAGAGGCATCCCGTCACCCGATGATTTCTCCGACAGCCGCCGTGTTGACCATGGTGACGATGTGCTCTTGGAAATACTCTTCAGCTTCTTGGCGGTGAAGTACACGCCGTAACACATCTTCTGGTAGTGCGGGTAGTTCTGCTTGGAGATGGAGAGCACCTCGCTCAGGTAGTAGACTGGGCGCTGGACGGCTTGGATCTTGCCCTTCTCTGGTTGCTTGACCACCAGCACCGTGCTGACCGCCCGCGAGGTCGCGGCTATGTAGAGCAACAGCGGCTCCTTGTCGGTCGGGACGGCCAGGACTGGTGCGGTGGAGAACATGCCTTGAGGTCTTGGAAGGCCTCGTCTGCCTTGTCGTTCCATTTGAACGGGCTCGTCTTCTTCATCAACTGGTAAAGGGGTAGCACCCTCTCGCCTAGCCGGCTTAAAAACCGGCTGGCTGAGGCCAAGCATCCGATGAACTTATGGACATCGCGTAGCCGAGCCGGCTTGCGCATGCGCTCGATGGCCTTGATCTTCTTCTGGTTTGCCTCAATGACGCGTTCCGAGACAAGGAAGCCGAGTAGCTTTCCGGCCGGGACGCCGAAGACGCATTTTTCCGGGTTAAGCTTGACCTTGTATTCACGGAGGTTGGCGAATGTTTCCTTCACATCGTCGAGGAGCGTAAGGTGCTGCTTGGTCTTCACCATGATGTCGTCCACATACATGTGGATATTGCGGCTGAGTTGTGGCAGCAGGCATTTCTGCATGCAGCGTTGGAAGGTGGCGTCGGCGTTCTTCAAGCCGAACGACATGGTGATGTAGCAGTACGCCCCAAAGGGCATGATGAAGGACGTCTTCAGGGCATCGGCTGGGTCCATCTTGATCTGGTGGTAGCCGTAGTAAGCGTCCAGGAAGGACAGGAGCTCGCACCCGGCGGTCAAGTGAATGACTTGGTCGATCCATGGGAGCGCGAACGGATCCTTGGGACAGGCCTTGTTGAGGCTGGTGTAATCAATACACATGCACCAGGTCTTGTTCTTCTTCAGGACGAGGACTGGATTGGCCAGCCACTCGGGGTGAAACACTTCCATTATGAAGCCGGCCGCCAAAAGCTTGGTGACCTCTTCACCAATGGTTCTTCTCTTCTCTTTGGAAAATCGTTGCAGGGGTTGACGGACAGGCTTGGCATCCTTGCGGACGTGAAGTTTGTGCTCGGCGTACTTCCTCGGGATACCCGGCATGTCCTTGGTGGTCCATGCGAAGATATCCCGATTCTCACGGAGGAAGTCGATGAGCTCGCCTTCCTATTTGCTGTCGAGGCAGGCGCCTACGACAACATACTTGCTGCAGCTGGGGTCTTCCGGGTTCGGCTTCACTTTCTTGGTCTCCTTGGAGGGTTTGAAGGCGGCCTCGTCGGTCGGGTCCTGGGTCGGGATTGACGCAGCGGAGGCCTCGCCTGCCAGGGCGACGATCCCGTCGAGCTGGCGCTGCTCCTCGGCAATGACCAGCGACTCGGCCAACTTGGCGCCATCTCGGGCGCACTCCAGGGATTTGCGGTAATCGCTGGTGATGGTGATGAGGCCCTTGGGACCCGGCATCTTCATCTTCAGATACGCGTAATGGGGAACCGCCATGAACTTGGCGAGCGCGGGCCGGCCCAGTAATGCGTGGTACGCACTGGACAGGTCCACCACCTCGAACCAGATTGGTTTGTGTCGGAAGTGGCTACTGTCACCGAACAGGACATCGAGCCGGACCCGGCCAATGGGAGAGCATGAGAGGCCGGGCACGATGCCGTGGAAGATCGTCCGGGTCGGCTCCAGGTCCTCGGCCTTGAGGTCGAGCTTGGTCATCGTGTCGCGGTAGAGGATGTTGATGCTGCTATCACCGTCGATGAGGACTCGGGAGAACTTGCATGTGCGCCGCACGACGATGGTAGGGTTGAGGACGAGGGCGTAACCACCCGGACTTGGCATGACCGCCGGATGATCCTCCCGGGTCCAGGTGATCGGGCGATCCGACTAGTGCATGAATGCTGGCTTGACCGGGACGACGGTGTTCACCTCCTGCCGAAGGAGGAGCTCGCTGCGCTTGTCATCGCCGAGGCTGGTGAAGACGATGTAGGCCGCGTTCTGGTCCGGGTAGGCATCATCGCACATCGCGCGGCCAATAGGAGGCAGCGGTGGAGGCAGAGGCGGCAGCCCCGCGCCTGGAGCCGGACCTGGAGGAGGCGGGACGTTGCTCCTCATGATGTGCTTGGTGATGGCGCACTGCCGAAGTGTGTGCGTGGAGGGTCTAGCGCCGCTATGGTGCTTGCAGGGGGCGTCGAGCATCTCTTCGAAACTCATGTCGGGTTTCCATGCCGTCTTGCCGGTCTACCAGCGCTTCGCCGTCGGGTCCGTCGCGGGCTCGGTGGCCTCGACGAGCCGGTTGTCATGGCGCTGCGCCGGCTGGTCGGCCTTGCGCTTGTTGTTCTGGTGATGCTGCTGCCGGCTGCTTTCGCTGGCCGGCTTCGGAGGGGGAACCGGCTTTGCCTTTCCGGCTTCATCCAACGCCACCTGGATCTTCATGGCGGAGTCGGCGTTGGCATATTTGTCCTCCGTCACCATGAGTGTGGCCATGGTGGTCGGCTCGGAGCGTAAGAGCTTGTGCTTGAGGAGGGTGCCGTCTTGGCACCCGCTGACAAAGTACTGGATCGCTTGGACTTCATGGATGCCCTCACAGCTGTTCCGGAGCTCGGTCTAGCGCGCAGGTACTCGCGACCGGTCTCAGTAGGCCCTTGCACGCACATGGCGAACTGGCTAGGGCGGTCAGGTCGCTTGTAGGTCCCCGTGAAGTTGCAGACAAAGGCTTCCTCGAAATCGACCCACGTGTTGATGCTGCCCATCGGCAGGCTGTTCAACCACGTGCGGGCTGACCCTTGGAGTACGAGCGGTGCATAGCACACGACGAGACGACGATTGGCACCGGTGATGCCAATGGCCGTGGCGTAGTCGGTGAGCCAGATTTCTGGCTTCATGGTCCCGTTGTACTTGGGGGTGTCGCGGGGGAGCATGAACCCTTTGGGGAAGAGCTCTTCCCGGATGTGTGGGCCGAAGCACGCCGGCCCGATAGCGCCGCTCTCCTCCACCTCCAGGGAGCGAGCAACCTGATCAAGGCGGTGGCGAGCGTCGGCGTCGTTGATGGCGCGCGGGATGACTCGACTTGCGGCCAGGCCACGAGGGGCCGGGTCGTTTGGAGCCAGATGCCGGCCATGCTGGCCGGATCCGTGCTGGATCTCTGGGACGGGCTCGTCGCCCAATCCGCCGGCGGCTGTGGCGGCCGGATCACACCGAATCCGGGCTCGGCCGGAGTGCGCCTCATCGGGTGGCGAGGAAGCTGTATGTACAATTTCGTCGGGTCCGCCAAGGCGGGCGGAGCCGGATCCCTCCGGCTTGGCGAGCTGGTTGAGGCGGTCCTGCTGGGTGTTGGCCGCATTGAGGAGTTCGCGCATCCGCCCGATGCGCTCCTTCAGCTTCTCACCCGTGAGCTGGTCCAGGCCAACTGCGGCCGCCTGGGCAGCGCGCATGTTCTTCGCTGGGGTCACGTAGACGGTCGGGAGGGCGCCAAGGGCCCGGCCGATCGCTCCTCCCCGGGCACGCACATCGGCGACCCGGCTTGGCTCGGCCGCGGCGGGCGTGAATCCGTAGGCGGCATTGCGCTCTAGCTGAGCAGTGTCCAGGCGATGCTGAGTGGCGGCGAGCGTCTCGGACAGGTCCAGCATCTACTGACGCCTTTCCTTGAGCTGGGTTCGGGCCTCAGCAACGTTGGTGGCATCAATGTCGGTGCCTATGGGGATGTGGAGGCTCTGCATCACGGCGCACAACGGATCGGACGGCTTGGTCCGTTCCGCTGCGGCCCTGGCTTCGGCAGCCTTCCTCGTCTTGCTCGACGAGGAGGAGGCGCCATCACCGGTGACGAAGACCTCCACATGGACGTCCATTGCCCCGGCGGAAACGCTGCTGCCGAGGAAGAGGGGGGAGTCGGAGTAGCTGAGCACCTCGCTGGTGTACTCGTCGGTCGTGAACACATCGGAGATGCACAGCGCGGTGAAGGAGGCGGCGAGCGCGCCGATGACGTCGTCCGCCAGTGCAACGGACTCTTCGGAGTAGGAGAAGGGCCCCGTCTAAAGCATGCTCACGGCCAGCTCCTCGAGCTGCCCCACGGTGGGCGCCAACTGTCGTTGTGGGCGCACGGCAGATGCCAAGGGATGGCTAAAGAGAGGAGGAGACTCGAGGGCGCTGGTGGGCTCCATAGGCGAGGTTGGCATGAGCGGGCACGAGACGCCGGATATATCCAGGTTCGGGGCTCTCTGAAGAGATAACACCCCTAGTCCTGCCGAGTGTAGTTGGATGTTCGATAGTACAATGTTGCTCCTGGAGCTGTATGGGGGAGGAAAGGAAGCTGGCTAAGGCTTGGGCTGGTCCTTCTCTCTGGTGTTGCTCGTTTCGGTGGCTAGTTTTGTGCTTACTTGCCTTTCTCTCCTTACATGCCCGTATGAGCGTGGGCTCCTGGGGGGTTTTATATACCAACCCCCCAGGGGTACAATGGTAATGTTACAAGTTGGTGGGTCCGCATTGTCGGTGTCCGAGGACCCGGGCTGGGTCCCGGTGAGGGGTTGCGGTTTGCCGGGTTCCCCTAGGTGCGGGCCCCGCGTGCCTAGGGGGACTGTGCGCCGTCTTGTTGATCGTCAGGGCGTGGCCGAGTCGAGTTGTGTACAGTGGCTCTCCGTCAGGTTGCCGCTTGCTGTTGCCAGTGGTGAGGGCGGGGGCACTGTAGCCACGCCGGCCCTAGTCAGCAGGTAGGTGAGGGGCACTGTTGCCACGCTCCGGCTGACCAGAGGCATGGGTGGAGTACTGTTGCCTTGGTCATCGTTGATTGAAGACTCGTCCCATCGTACGGCCTGGTTGGGACAGGAGCTGACCCGCGGCCGGATTGCAGAGCACGCCACGGGTGGAGCTGGCTTGTCGAGGAAGCTTCGGTTGTGCCGGGTTCGGCTGTCTTGCGCTAGTTGTTGAGGCCGAGTCGACGTGTCTTGCCGGGTCGGAGAGTCTGGCCAGGTTGCGGGGCTTGGCCAGGTCGAGTGACCCGGCCAAGCGCGTGCCGGTTTGTGGGGCGGTGCCAGCCCCATCGTTTTTTGAAGAGGATCCGGGTTCCGTTGCCTGCCCGGGGTTCATCCCCCCGACACTATGGGTCTCGTGACCCAACATACAGAGCATACAATCAACGGAAGCGTAACATGCCTGAGTACAAACATCTACAAATGAAAAGGTCTGAGAAGCCTGACTATCTACAAGACCCTTCCAAGGGTACAAGATCGTAGCTGAGTTAACAAGCTAAATGTCGAAGTCCACGTGGAACTACTAGTGAGACTGAAGTCTCTCTGCAAAAACATAAATTAAGGAAACGTGAGTACGAATGTACCCAGCAAGACTTACATCAGAACTAGGTACATATGCATCATTATCAACAAAGGGATTGTGGGGTTTAACTGCAGCAAGCCAGCTTTGACCATGGCTGTCCTGAACTACGACTGCAAGTACTCTTTTGAGGTGGTGCACATGGTCCACATATTCACCATATCAATACACCTCTATGGCTCCGTTCCCGTCTCCCTATGAGAAGGCCATCCAGGCATTCATACTTATCTTGCGCATTTTAGAGTATCCACTTTCACTTGTCTATGAACCGTATAAGCAACCAAGTAGTCCTTTACCGCGGACACGGCTATTCGAATAGATGATGTTAACCCTGCGGGGGTGTAGTTCTTCACACACACTCTCGCCACTTACCGCCATGTACACGTCATGTATCTCGGCAACCTTCAAGCGGAAGCCTGGCGAGGGTGTCGGCCATGACCCGACTAACCACATAAGTCCCTAGTCCAGGTTTATCACCTATTCAGGTTCCATCCGCAGGGAGTCCGACCGAGGTTTCCACTACGACCCTGAATGATGTGTGCAGGGTTCCCGGGTCACCAAACGGGCGACTCGGTATACCTAGCCACATGCCTACCACATCACAGCCCACCCCTCGGGTCAGTGTTGTGCACAGCCTCCAGCATACTACAAACACCAGAAACAACTTGCAACTCCTGGAAAGAGGACATGGGCGGTTGATAAGTCGAGAGGGTCCATTGGTTTCGGGCCCAACGCGTGGTAGTAGTTGATCTCAAATCACATACACAAATCTCAGTTCCTAAGGACGGTTCCAATGAAACAACCCACCATGTACTCCTACATGGCCTCTCATCGGTACCTTTACCAAATCATGTTCACACACTTAGCTCACACACAGTAGGACATGTTCATCACCATTCCAATTCATCCTCGATGAATCAGACCTGACTCAACTCTAAGCAGTAGCAGGCATGAAAAACAAGCATGAATGAGTAGGCACATCAGAGCTCAAACAACTCCTACTCTAGTGGGTTTCATCTATTTACTGTGGCAATGACAGGTCATGCAAAGGAAAGGGGTTCCACTATCACAGCATGTAACAGATGAATCGTTGTTGTCCTAATGTAGTAAAAGAGAGCAGGAGCAAGAGAGTGGGATTGTATCAAAATGAACAAGGGGGTTTTGCTTGCCTGGCACTTCTGAAGATAGTATAGTTCTTCATCGGTGTCATGGAACTCATCACCGTAACACATCTACTAGGGGGGACAAATACCGGCAGCACAAAGAGAACACAATTGATGCAATGCAACAATATGATGCATGATCATGACATGGCAATATGCTGTGATTTGGGCAAATACAGCTAGGTTTGAATACAAGATTCAAATTCAAACTCCATATGTGGTTATTTAAATGCCATTTATTTGATTTGTTCTAAATAGTGGTCAAGTTGTTCTAACATGCATGAAAATGGTACATATGGATAGATTGGATTTCCTGATCATTTTTCATATATAAATCTTTTCATTTGAAGTTATAGATTAATTTCGATGATCTTTTAAAGTTTAAACCTTTTTTGGATTTTCTAATTAATAAGAAATAATCTAATTCCAGAAAACGATTTACTGCGTCAGCATTGCATTAGCATGACATTAGCGAGTCAACACGGCAGTCCAGGTCAAACTGACCAGTGGGTCCCGCGTGTTAGTTTCTAACTAAACTAACCTAACTTAGTTAGCACTAACCTAACTTAATTAGCAGGGCGGCCACACCTGTCATTGACCCAGGGTAGGTCAAACCCCTGGTCAACCGAGGCTAACTCTCCGGCGGGTCAACTCCGGCGAAGCCAGACACGGTGGCGAGGTGCGGGATTCCTCCTCCGGTGACCAAATGGCCAGCGGAGGACGTCTATGTGATGCGGGCACTCGTCCACGTCGAGTGGTGGCGGCGGTTGGGCCTGGGGTGGCCGGGGTCATCACCAGCGTCGACCTTGGCGGTCGCCGGAGCTCGGGTGAGCTTGGGCTCGACACTACGGCGGGCGGGCAACTTGTGTGGGGCATCTATGTGTTGTACGTGGTGCGGGGAGGAAGCTGGCCATGATGGCCGTACCGTTAGGTGGCCGGAGACACGTCCGTGGCGCGCGTGGGTGAGCAAGGTGCGGTGGCTATGGTGCACGAGAGCGAGAACAGAGAGGAGGAGAAGGGTCAGTGGCTCATGGTGACTGCAGGGGAGTGAACGACGAGCTTGGGGACGGGCTGGAGACGTCGTGAGGTCGTCAGCGATCTCCGGTGGCCGATGATGAAGATGAAGGTGATGGCATCACTTTAGGCATCCCGCGGGCGCGTGCTTCGTCTTGGTGCTCTACGGCGTCGAGGCGGACCCGTTGGACAAGGCAGAGGGGCGAGGGGAGCTCGATGGACGCAGTGGCAGCAAACGGCGCGATGAACATGCTCGGGTGCGCTCTGGGGAGAAAGCAGAGGAGGGGAGAGGAGAAGTGGTTAGGCCAGCGGGGTCGGGGCGACGCCGAGGAGAAGCAATGCGGCGTCACGCTGGCAAGGGAGGTAGGCAAGCGATCTGGTGGCACGGCGCTCTGTCCGTGCGCGCGCGTCGGCCACGCGCCCAGCTGACTGGCGCCAGGAGGACGACGGTGCTGGTGTGCTGGCCCAGCTGGGCCGCATAGTGTTGGGCCGGCTGGTGTGCCAGGTAAGGTTTTTCCCCTTTCTCATTTCTGTTTCTCTTTTTCTATTTTTCTTTTTCTATTTTGAATAAGTAAAAATACTAATTCACTTTTAAAACTCGTGAGATAAATTGTGGACACTATTTGGATTATTCCAAAAGCCCATAATTGAAACCAAAATATTTGGAGCATTTAAAATATTTATAGAATTCAAATGCCCCAATTCAAATACAATTGGGGTTAATTCAAAAATCCATAAATGGCCAACATATATGCTCATCATTTTTGGCGGAGGTTTTCACCTTTATCAAAAATCATGAACATTTTCAAAGGGCATTTTGGGTTATTTGAAAAATATTTTATTTGATCCTATTTGAATTCTTTCTGATGCTAGGGTTTGATCAATCGCCATTTCAACTTTGAAATTTTTTAAACATGATGCAATATGCTCACCCATGTAACTAATTGCGAGCAAATTCTAGGGTTGTGATAGTGTAACTTTTGAATTTTGTGTGGAGGCTATATACCCCTCCACCCCCTTCTCCATTTGAAAGAGAGCCATCAGAACATGCCTGCACTTTCACTACTCATTTTCTAAGAGAGAACCACCTACTCATGTGCTGAGACCAAGACATTCCAATCCGACAACAAGAATCTTGATCTCTAGCCTTCCCCAAGTTGCTTTCCACTCAAATCATCTTTCCACCATAGCCAAATCTGTGGGAGAGCGTTGAGTGTTGGGGAGACTATCATTTGAAGCACAAGAGCAAGGAGTTCATCATCAACACACCATCTATTACCTTTTGGAGAGTGGTGTCTCCTAGATTGGTTAGGTGTCACTTGGGAGCCTCTGACAAGATTGTGGAGTTGAACCAAGGAGTTTGTAAGGGCAAGGAGATCGCCTACTTCGTGAAGATCTACCCGAGTGAGGCAAGTCCTTCGTGGGAGATGGCCATGGTGGGATAGACAAGGTTGCTTCTTCGTGGACCCTTCATGGGTGGAGCCCCCCATGGACTCGCGCAACCGTTACCCTTTGTGGGTTGAAGTCTCCATCAACATGGATGTATGACAGCACCACCTATCGGAACCAAGCCAAAAATCTCCGTGCCTACATTGCATTTACACACTCCAATCCCATCCCTTTACTTTCTTGCAACTAGCATGCTTTACTCTTTCTGCTGCTTGTACTCTTGCCATCCTTGCTTGAAATGTATTGTGAATGCTTAAACTTGTGCTCAAATTCGACCTCAACTTGAAGAACTTAAGAACTGCCACTTTTTCTTGTTGAGGGTCTAATCACCCCAAGACCCCTCTTCTCGATCCTTTAAATTGGTATCGGAGCATTGGTATCCATTGCTTTGGTTTAATCACCATTGGAGGAAGATGGATGAGTCTACTATTAGGAGTATTAGACGTAGAGTGCCTATGCTTGATGGAGAATTTTATAGTGCTTGGAAAAATGAAATTCTTGAGATTTTCAAAAAATTAAAGTGAACAAGTATGTTACTAGCCCTTGTGCGCCTCCTATTGATCCCTTGCATCCTACACCCGTTGAGTTTCGACCTCGGGGCCCTCGGTACCAGGGGCCACCTGGAGGGGGTTGTCGCGAGGCCCAGTGTGGCCTTTGGGGAGAAGCCCCCACTCATCGAAGCGTGGCATCGCCCTGGCAAAGGCTCCCCCGTTTGGGTAATTATACAGGGGAAGCCCCTTTTAAGGGAGCGCGGCGACCTCTCCGCCGATCAGGAGGCGGAGTATCCCGCGCAGCGTGACAGAGGGAAGGGAAGGTTTCGGAAGCCTCATGACGGCCTCGGGGCTGGTGAAGGCCCACATTGGGTGGGAATGGCGTTGGAGTGGAGCAATCTGTTGCCGAACAAACTCTCTCACCACCAACACCATCATCACACCCGCCTTCCTCAGGTCAGCCAGCCTGGACATGACTCACACAAGCCGCGGGTCGACGAGCTTCACGTGCTCCCAACCGGAGCTCGGCTCTGCTAGGCCGTCGGAATCAGGAGCAGGGCGATGTACGCGGTGGCGTTGGCATACGCCCATTGCCTCCAGAATCCTCCCGTGTCCATACGAAGTTCGGTGTCGATGCACATGCCCACCGTCATGTCCCCCGCATGGAGTGACACACACCCCGACCGTTGTCCAATGTCAACCATCTGAAGGGAGAAGAAGTGGCGAAGCAGGGCCAGGGACGGGGCAATGCCCATGAAGACCTCGCACAAGAATGCAAAGGCGGGGAGGAGGACGATGGATCCAGGGTCAAGATGCAATGCATGGACCTGGTAGTGCGTGAGTATGGCATTAAACAAATCAGAGACCAGCGGCAGCAAACCAGAGAAGATGGCTGATACGTCTCCAACGTATCTACTTTTCCAAACTCCTTTGCCCTTGTTTTGGACTCTAATTTGCATGATATGGATGGAACTAACCCGGACTGAAACTGTTTTCAGCAGAATTGCCATGGTGTTATTTTTGTGCAGAAATAAAAGTTCTCGGAATGACCCGAAACTTCCCAGAGTCACTTTTTGGAATTAATAAAAAATATTGGCGAAAGAATAAACAGAAGGGGCCCACGCCCTAGCCACCAGGGTGTGGGCGCGCCCCCTGCCTCGTGGGCCCCTGGACCTCCACCGACCTCAACTCCAACTCCATATATTCACGTTCGGGGAGAAAAAAATCAAAGAGAAGGATTCATCGCATTTTACGGTACAGAGCCACCGCCAAGCCCTGTTCTTCATCGTGAGGGCTAAACTGGAGTCCGTTCGGGGCTCCAGAGAGGGGAATATGTCGCCATCATCATCATCAACCATCCACCATCACCAATTTCATGATGCTCACCGCCGTGCGTAAGTAATCCCATCATAGGCTTGCTGGACGGTGATGGGTTGGATGAGATTTACCTTGTAATCGAGTTAGTTTTGTTAGGGTTTGATCCCTAGTATCCATTATGTTCTAAGATTGATGTTGCTATGACTTTGCCATGCTTAATGCTTGTCACTAGGGCCCGAGTGCCATGATTTCAGATCTGAACCTATTATGTTTTCATGAATATATGAGTGTTCTTGATCCTATCTTGCAAGTTATAGTCACCTACTACGTGTTATGATCCAGCAAACCCCAGAGTGACAATAGTCGAGACACTTCCCGGTGATGACCGTAGTTTGAGGAGTTCATGTATTCACTAAGTGCTAATGCTTTGGTCTGGTTTTCTATTAAAAGGAGGCTTTAATATCCCTTAGTTTCCATTAGGACCCCGCTGCCACGGGAGGGTAGGACAAAAGATGCCATGCAAGTTCCTTTCCATAAGCACGTATGACTATATTTGGAATACATGCCTACATTATATTGATGAATTGGAGCTAGTTCTGTGTCAGCCTATGTTATAACCATTGAATGATGAATGCCATCAGAAATAATTATCCATCATTGATCCATTGCCTACGAGCTTTTCACAAATTGATCTTTGCTAAGTTACTTATCCGTTGCCACTGTTACGATTGCTACAAAACTACTACTATTACTTTTTGCCACCGTCACCGTTACTTCCATACTACTTTGCTACTAAATATTTTGTTGCAGATATTAAGTCTTTCAGGTGTGGTTGAATTGACAACTCAGCTGCTAATACTTGAGAATATTCTTTGGCTCCCCTTGTGTCGAATCAATAAATTTGGGTTGAATACTCTACACTCGAAAATTGTTGCGATCCCCTATACTTGTGGGTTATCAAGACCTTTTTCTGGCGCCGTTGCCGGGGAGCATAGCTCCATTCTCTGAGTCACTTGGGATTTATATCTGTTGATCACTATGAGGAATCTGAAAGATAACAAAACCAAGATCTATCCCTCAACTACGAGGGGAGGTAAGGAACTGCCATCTAGCTATACACTTGATTCACCTTCCGTTTTGAGTAAACTTGCGACACCTACACCTGCTATCGATTCTGATATGTCGCATGTTATTGATGATGCCACTTCTATTATGCATCCTTATGATGATACTACTTCTCTGCTTGATAATTATGTGCCACTAGGTGAATTTCTTGATGAACAACTTGCTAGGGTTAGAGAGAATGAAATTACTGAAACTGATGATATCATTGAATCTAATGATGAATATTCTCCCCCTAGATATGAATTGCGTGTCGTACCTGAGGGTTATATTATGGATGAAAAACTGCTAGAGACTTTTTTGCTTGCAATGATAGATATGATCTTAAGAAACTATTAGCTAAGCTAAAAGAAAAGTCTTTGAATGCTAGAATGAGATATGATCCTGCTTTTGCTACTTCACCTATCTGTGTTAGTGATAAGAATTATGAATTCTCTGTCGATCCTAAGTTAATTACTTTGGTTGAATCTGATCCTTTCCATGGCTACGAATCTGAAACTATTGTAGCACATCTTACTAAATTGAATGATATAGCCACCCTATTTACTCATGAGGAAAAAATTTGCTATTACTATATTCTTAAATTGTTTCCTTTCTCGTTAAAGGGTGATGCGAAGATATGGTTTAATTCTCTTGCTCCTGGTTGTGTGCGTAGTCCCCAGGATATGTTTTACTACTTCTCTACAAAAAATTTCCTTGCTCATAAGAAACAAGCTGCCTTGCGGAAAATATTTAATTTTTTGCAAATTAAAGAATAGAGTCTCCCACAAGCTTGGGGGAGGCTTCTCCAATTACTTAACGCTTTGCCTGATCACCCTCTCAAGAAAAATGAAATACTTGATATCTTTTATAATGGACTAACCGGTGCTTCCAGAGACCACCTGGATAGTTGTGTTGGTTGTGTTTTCAGGGAAAGAACTGTTGAGCAAGCTAAATTACCAGTGAATAATATATTGAGTAATGATAATGATTGCACACTTCCTGAACCAACTTCTAAGCCAACTCCGAAGAAAAGGGGTATTATATTTCTCGGTCCTAAAGATATGCAAGAGGTAAAGAAATCCATGAAAGAAAAAGGTATTAAATCTGAATATGTTAAGAATTTACCACCTATTAAGAGATACATGGTCTTGATAACCTGACATAGGTAGTAAAGGTAAATTCTCTCAATAGATTTGATAAGGGTGATATCCCATCTACCAAGTTTGCTAGTCAATGCTTGGATGAGTTTGATAATTTTATTGTTAAACAAGAAAACTTCAATGCTTATGTTGGTAGCCAATTGAAACGTAATGCTTATATGGTTGAACACTTGAGTGATTATATGTCTAGAGTTAAAAGTGATCTTAAGCTTGTTAGTAAACCTACTTCCATGGTTACAACTCAAGTAGAACAAGTACTTAAGGCACAAGATGATTTTCTCAATGAGTTGAATAATAAGAACAATGATAATGATGTTAGAGTTATGACTAGAGGTGGCAAGATGACCCAGGAACCTTCGTATCCTGATGGCCATCCTAAGAGAATTGAGCAAGATTCTGAGAGAATTAATACTAATGCACCTAGTCCTTCTAATAAAAAGAAAAAGAATAAGGATAGGACTTTGCATGCTTCTAGTGAACCTGTTATTGACACACCTGAGAATCCCAATGATATTTCTATTTCTCATGCTGAAACACAATCTAGTGATGAACATGAACCTAGTGATAATGTTAATGATGATGTTCATGTTGATGCTCAACCTAGTAATGATACTGATGTAGAGATTAAACCTGCTGTTGATCATGATAACCCACAATCAAAGAATCAATGTTATGATAAGAGAGACTTTATTGCTAGGAAGCACAGTAAAATAAAGAGAACCATGGGTTCAGAAACCCATGTCTTTTCCTCCTAAGCCATCCAAGAAAAAGGATGATGAGGATTTTGAGCACTTTGCTGAAATGATTAGACCTATCTTTTTGCGTATGTGTTTGACTAATATGCTTAAAATGCATCCTTACGCTAAGTATATGAAAGATATTGTTACAAATAAAAGAAAGATACCAGAAGCTGAAATTTCCACCATGCTGGCTAATTATACTTTTAAGGATGGAATACCAAAGAAACTAGGAGATCTAGGAGTACGAACTATACCATGCTCCATTAAAAGAAACTATGTTAATACTGCCTTATGTGATCTTGGAGCCGGTGTTAGTGTTATGCCTTTATCTTGATATCGTAGACTTGATTTGAATAAGTTGACACCTACTGAAATCTCTTTGCAAATGGCTGATAAATCAACTGTTATACCCATTGGTATTTGTGAGGGTGTGCCTGTTGTGGTTACAAACGTTAATATTTTAACGGACTTTGTTAGTCTTGATATTCCCGAGGGCGACAATATGTCGATCATCCTTGGTAGGCCCTTTTTGAATACTGCATGGGCTGTCATTGATTGCAACAAAGGCAATGTCACTTTTCATGTTAATGGTAATGAGCATACGGTACACTTTCCAAAGAAACAACCTCAAGTTCATAGTATCAATTCTATTGGAAAAATTTCAACTATTACTATTGGAGGTTTTGAATTCCCTCTTCCTACTGTCAAAAAAATGATATTCTTATTGTTGGGGACATGTATATCCCCGTTGAGCTAACTAAGTGTTATTCAAAAATTCTCCGGTTTCATGTTATTCGAAAGAGGTTTGTTAACAAGACTTGATCAACCTTGTTAGTGGATTCCTTTTGATGAGCATGAGATGGATGAATTTAGAAAGCACAACTCTTTGTACCCTACTTTTACTTTCATTTATTTAGTATAAATAAAGCAAAAATAGTATTTTCTGTCTGTTTCCGAATTGTCCATGCAATAAAAAAATACCCTGAAAATAAAAGTTCTCCAAATGCCCTGAAAAATTAGTATGATTTTTTATAGAATATTTGAGAATTTCTGGCACTTAGAACACACCAGGGGGCCACACCATCTAGCCACAAGGGTGGAGGGTGCGCCCTACCCCCTTGGGCGCGCCCTCCTGCGTCGTGGGCCCCACATGGCCCCCTCCACTTATTCCAGCACCCACACACTTCGTCTTCGTCCAGAAAAAATCATCCCGTAGCTCAAACTCATGTTCTTGCTCGTTTTGCTGCCATTTTTGATCTCCTTGCTAAAAGCCCCATTAACAAAACTGCTCTGGGGGATTGTTCTTCAGTATGTGACTCCTCCAATGGTCTGATTAGTTTTTGCTCTAGTGCTTTATTTATTGCAATTTTTTGCTGCTAAAGTGACCTTTTTATTGAGCTTGCATATCAAATGTATATGGTACAAAGTAGTTTTAATGCATGATATAGTCTCTAGGCACTTGTGGGAGTAGTTGCTATCAATCTTGTTGAGTTTGGATCACTTTTATTTTAAGTCACTAAAAAATTTCAGAAGTTCTCACAGGAAGAAAATGTTGAGGAGATTGTTGAGAGGCTCCTCAAGTCGGGGTTCGAAGGAAAAGGAGAATGAAGAGAATGAAAAGCCCAAATACAACCTTCCTCGCACCGCGAAGGTTCGGCCGTGCGAATGGCCTTGTGATGCATTCTTGAAGGCCGCTGTAATTTATGAGGATTTCTATTACTTGGCTGAGAATGCAGGCATCACCGAATTCATCCATGATAAGTGTGATCAATACCTCCTACTCACTAATATTTCCGTGCAAAACTTTCATTTCCATGCTAGGAGATCACCACCTTCAGCAGATTTTTATTTATATGATGAGTTTAAGGAGATGTCACTCTATGATTTTTTGTGAGGTTTGAAAATTGCCGTTTGAGGGCATTGTCGAGGAACCACATGCTAGTGATGTGGGAGATTTTATTGATAAAATTACTGTAGGAGAAAGGAGAAAAGTGTCAGATGCAAGAACTACTAGTATACATTTTCCTGTTCTACGTTACTATGCAATATTTGCTAGTAGATGTTTAATTGGTTGCGGGAACAGTGGGGGCCTTAGTGCTCCTGACCTTACCATTTTGCGCCATGCTTTACTTTGTGATAGAACTTTCAGTTTAGGCGCTGTGGTTGCTAAACGGTTTAGTCTAAACCGTACAAAGGGCCCCGTTTTTTGAGGTATCTTTGCTTCGCGTCTTGCTAAATATTTTGAGATGCCTATTAGACATTATGAAAAAGAATAAAAGGTGTTGCCCACTGTTTTCTTAGGCTATAAAGGTATGGTAGCACATGATTTTATATGTGATGATAAGGAGAAGAGACTCATTTATAACCTGGTATTTAGTGAAGAAACTTGTCAGATTATTACCTTGCCTGCACCTTCTTTGTTTAACATTCATTTAGGCACATACCTTTGTTGGGGAACATAGTAATTTCAAAAAAGTTCCTACGCACACGCAAGATCATGATGATGCATAGCAACGAGAGGGGAGAGTGTTGTCCACATACCCTCGTAGACCGTAAGCGGAAGCGTTATGACAACGCGGTTGATGTAGTCGTACGTCTTCATGATCCGACCGATCCAAGCACCTAACGTACGTCACCTCCGAGTTCAGCACACGTTCAGCTCGATGACGATCCCCGGACTCCGATCCAGCAGGGTGTCGGGGATGAGTTCCATCAGCACGACGGCGTGGTGACGATGATGATGTTCTATCGACGCAGGGCTTCGCCTAAGCACCGCAACGATATGACCGAGGTGGAATATAGTGGAGGGAGGCACCGCACGCGGCTAAGGAACGATCACGATGATCAACTTGTGTGTCAAGGGGTGCCCCCCTGCCCCTGTATATAAAGGAGCAAGGGGAGGAGGGCCGGCCAAGGAGGAGGAGGCGCGCCCAAGGGGGGAGTCTTACTCCCACCGGGAGTAGGACTCCTCCTTTCCTAGTAGGAGTAGGAGAGAAGGAAGGGGAAGAGAGAAGGGAAGGAAGGAGGGGGTGCGGCCCCTCCCCCTAGTCCAATTCGAACTAGGCCTTGGGGGGGCGCGCGGCCTGCCCTAGGCAGCCCCTCTCTCTTTCCCGTATGGCCCAATAAGGCCCAATACTTCTCCTCGGCGAATTCCCATAACTCTCCGGTACTCCAATAAATACCCGAATCACTCGGAACCTTTCCGAAGTCCGAATATAGTCGTCCAATATATCGATCTTTACGTCTTGACCATTTCGAGACTCCTCGTCATGTCCCCAATCTCATCCGGGACTCCAAACTCCTTCGGTACATCAAAACTCATAAACTCATAATATAACTGTCATCGAAACCTTAAGCGTGCGGACCCTACGGGTTCGAGAACAATGTAGACATGACCGAGACACGTTTCCAGTCAATAACCAATAGCGGAACCTGGATGATCATATTGGCTCCCACATATTCTACAAAGATCTTTATCGGTCAAACCGCATAACAACATATGTTGTTCCCTTTGTCATCGGTATGTTACTTGCCCGAGATTCGATCTTCGGTATCTCAATACCTAGTTCAATCTAGTTACCGACAAGTATCTTTACTCGTTTCGTAATACATCATCTCACAACTAACTCATTAGTTGCAATGCTTGCAAGGCTTAAGTGATGTGCATTACCGAGAGGGCCCAGAGATACCTCTCCGACAATCGGAGTGACAAATCCTAATCTCGAAATACGCCAACCCAACAAGTACCTTCAGAGACACCTATAGAGCACCTTTATAATCACCCAGTTACGTTGTGACGTTTGGTAGCACACAAAGTGTTCCTACGGAAAACGGGAGTTGCATAATCTCATAGTCATAGGAACATGTATAAGTCATGAAGAAAGCAATAGCAACATACTAAACGATCATGTGCTATGCTAACGGAATGGGTCAAGTCAATCACATCATTCTCCTAATGATGTGATCTCGTTAATCAAATGACAACTCTTTGTCCATGGTTAGGAAACATAACCATCTTTGATTAATGAGCTAGTCAAGTAGAGGCATACTAGTGACACTCAGTTTGTCTATGTATTCACACATGTATTATGTTTCCGGTTAATACAATTCTAGCATGAATAATAAACATTTATCATGAAATAAGGAAATAATTAATAACTTTATTACTGCCTCTAGGGCATATTTCCTTCAGTCTCCCACTTGCACTAGAGTCAATAATCTAGTTCACATCACCATGTGATTTAACACTAATATTCACATCTGCATGTGATTAACACCTATAGTTCACATCGTTATGTGATCAACACCCAAAGGGTTTACTAGAGTCGATAATCTAGTTCACATCGCTATGTGATTAACACCCAAAGAGTACTAAGGTATGATCATGTTTTTGCTCGTGACAGAAGTTTAGTCAACGGGTCTGTCACATTCAGAGTCGTATGTATTTTGCAAATATTCTATGTCTACAATG
Source organism: Triticum aestivum (assembly GCF_018294505.1). Taxonomy (NCBI): domain Eukaryota; kingdom Viridiplantae; phylum Streptophyta; class Magnoliopsida; order Poales; family Poaceae; genus Triticum; species Triticum aestivum. The sequence goes on along the minus strand of NC_057813.1, from coordinate 256,334,434 downwards.
CTCTGCATGGAGCTACTCTAGCTAATTGCTCCCACTTTTAATATGTATCCAGATTGAGACTTAGAGTCATCTGGATCGGTGTAAAAGCTTGTATCGATGTAACTCTTTACGACGAACTCTTTTATCACCTCCATAATTAAGAAACATCTCCTTAGTCCTTACTAAGGATATTCTTGACCGTTGTCCATTGATCTACTCCTAGATCACTATTGCACTCCCTAGCCAATACTTAGTGGTAGGGTATGCAACAGATCTGGTACACGGCATGGCATACTTTATGGAACCTATGGCTGAGGCATAGGGAATGACTTTCATTCTCTTTCTATCTTCTGCCGTGGTCAGGCTTTGAGTCTTACTCAATTTCACACCTTGTAACAAAGGCAAGAACTCTTTCTTTGACTGTTCCATTTTGAACTACTTCAAAATCTTGTCAAGGTATGTATTCATTGAAAAACTTATCAGGCGTCTTGATCTATCTCTATAGGTCTTGATGCTCAATATGTAAGTAGCTTCACTGTGGTATTTCTTTGAAAAACTCCTTTCAAACACTCCTTTATGCTTTGCAGAATAATTCTACATTATTTCCGATCAACAATATGTCATTCACATATACTTATTAGAAATTCTGTAGTGCTCCCACTCACTTTCTTGTAAATACAGGCTTCACCGCAAGTCTGTATTAAAACTATATGCTTTGATCAACTTATCAAAGCGTATATTCCAACTCCGAGATGCTTAAACTAGTCCATAGATGGATCGCTGGAGCTTGCATATTTTGTTAGCACCTTTAGGATTGACAAAACCTTATGGTTTTATCATATACAACTCTTCTTTAATAAATCCATTAAGGAATGCATTTTATTTATCCATTTGCCAGATTTCATAAAATGCGGAAATTTGCTAACGTGATTCGGACAGACTTTTAAGCATCGATACGAGTGAGAAAATCTCATTGTATTCAACACCATGAACTTGTCGAAAACCTTTTGCGACAATTCGAGCTTTGTAGATAGTAACACTACTATCAATGTCCGTCTTCCTCTTGAAGATCCATTTATTTTCTATGGATTGCCGATCATCGGGCAAGTCCACCGAAGTCCACACTTTGTTCTCATACATGGATCCTATCTCAGATTTCATGGCCGCCAGCCATTTCGCGGAATCTGGGCTCATCATCGCTTCATCATAGTTCGTAGGTTCATCATGGTCTAGTAACATGACTTCCAGAACAGGATTACCGTTCCACTCTGGTGCGGACCGTACTCTGGAAGACCTACGAGGTTCTGTAATAACTTGATCTGAAGTTTCATGATCATCATCATTAGCTTCCTCACTAATTCGTGTAGGAATCACTGGAACTGATTTCAGCGATGAACTATTTTCCAGTTCAGGAGAAGGTACTATTACCTTATCAAGTTTTACTTTTCTCCCACTCACTTCTTTCGAGAGAAACTCCTTCTCTAGAAAGGATCCATCTTAGCAACGAATATCTTGCTTTCGGATCTGTGATAGAAGGTGTACCCAATAGTTTCCTTTGGGTATTCTATGAAGACGCACTTCTCCGATTTGGGTTCGAGCTTATCAGGTTGAAACTTTTCATATAAGCATCGCAGTCCCAAACTTTAAGAAACGACAACTTTGGTTTCTTGCCAAACCACGGTTCATAAGGCGTCGTCTCAGCGGATTTTGATGGTGCCCTATTTAAACGTGAATGCAGCTATCTCTAATGCATAACCCCAAAATGGTAGTGGTAAATCGGTAATTTACATCATAGATCGCACCATATCAAATAAAGTGCAGTTATGACGTTCGGACACACCATTAAGCTGTGGTGTTCCAGGTGGCATGAGTTTGTGAAACTATTCCACATTGTTTTAATTGAAGACCAAACTCGTAACTCAAATATTTGTCTCCGCGATCAAATCGTAGAATTTTTTTTCTTGTTACGATGATTTTCCACTTCACTCTGAAATTCTTTGAACCTTTCAATTATTTCAGACTTTGTGCTTCATTCAGTAGATATACTCATATCTGCTCAAATCATCTTGTGAAGGTCAGAAAATAACGATACCTGCCATGAGCATCAACACTCATTGGACCGCATACATCAGTATGTATTATTTCCAATAAGTCACTAGCTCATTCCACTATTCCAGAGAACGGAGTTTTAGTCATCTTGCCCAAAAGGCACGGTTCGCAAGCATCAAATGATTCATAACCAAGTGATTCTGAAAATCCATCTTTATGGAGTTTCTTCATGCGCTTTACACCGATTTGACCCAAACGGCAGTGCCACAAATAAGTTGCACTATCATTATTAACTTTGCATCTTTTGGCATCAATATTATGAATATGTGTATCACTACGATCGAGATCCAAAAAACTATTTTCATTGGGTGTATGACCATTGAAGGTTTTATTCATGTAAACAGAACAACAATTATTCTCTGACTTTAAATGAATAACCGTATTGCAATGAACATGATCAAATCATATTCATGCTCAACGCAAACGCCAAATAACATTTATTTAGGTTCAACACTACTCTCGAAAATATAGGGAGTGTACGATGATGATCATATCAATCTTGCAACTAGTTCCAACACACATCGTCACCTCACCCTCAACTAGTTTCTGTTTATTCTGCAACTCCTGTTTCGAGTTACTACTCTTAGCAACTGAACCGGTATCAAATACCAAGGGGTTGCTATAAACACTAGTAAAGTACACATCAATAACATGTATATCAAATATACCTATGTTCACTTTGCCATCCTTCTTATCCGCCAAATACTTGGGGTAGTTCCGCTTCCAGTGATCAGTCCCTTTGCAGTAGAATCACTTAGTCTTAGGCTTAGGTCTAGACTTGGGCTTCTTCACTTGAGCAGCAACTTGCTTGCTGTTCTTCTTGAAGTTCCCCTTCTTCCCTTTTCCCTTTTTCTTGAAACTAGTGATCTTGTCCACCATCAATACTTTGATGTTTTTCTTTGATTTCTACCTTCCCTGATTTTTGCATCGCGAAGAGCTTGGGAATTGTTTTCATCATCCCTTTCATATTATAGTTCATCACGAAGTTCTACTAACTTGGTGGTGGTGACTAGAGAATTCTGTCAATCACTATCTTATCTGGAAGAATAACTCCCACTTGATTCAAGCGATTGTAGTACCAAGACAATCTGAGCACATGCTCACTAGTTGAGCGATTATCCTCCATCTTTTAGCTATAGAAGTTGTTGGAGACTTCATATCTCTCAACTCGGGCATTTGCTTGAAATATTAACTTCAACTCCTGGAACATCTCATATGGTTCATGATGTTCAAAACGTCTTTGAAGTCCCAATTCTAAGCCATAAAGTATGGTGCACAAAACTATCAAGTAGTCATCATATTGAGCTAGCCAAACGTTCATAACGTCTGCATCTGTTCCTGCAATAGGTCTGTCACCTAGCGGTGCATCAAGGACATAATTCTTTTGTGCAGCAATGAGGATAAACCTCAGATCACGGATCCAATCCCCATCATTGCTACTAACATCTTTCAACACAATTTTCTCTAGGAACATATCAAAATAAACATATGAAAGCAACAATGCAAGCTATTGATCTACAACATAATTTGCAAAATACTACCAGGACTAAGTTCATGATAAATTAAAGTTCAATTAATCATATTACTTAAGAACTCCCACTTAGATATACATCCCTCTAATCATCTAAGTGATCACGTGATCCAAATCAACTAAACCATAACCGATCATCACGTGAAATGGAGTAGTTTTCAATGGTGAACATCACTATGTTGATCATATCTACTATATGATTCATGCTCGACCTTTCAGTCTCAGTGTTCCGAGGCCATATCTGCATATGCTAGGCACGTCAAGTTTAACCTGAGTATTCTACGTGTGCAAAACTGGCTTGCACCCATTGTAGATGGACGTAGAGCTTATCACACCCGATCATCACGTGGTGTCTGGGCACGACGAACTTTGGCAACGGTGCATACACAGGGAGAACACTTTTATCTTGAAATTTAGTGAGAGATCATCTTATAATGCTACCGTCAATCAAAGCAAGATAAGATGCATAAAAGATAAACATCACATGCAATCAATATAAATGATATGATATGGCCATCATCATCTTGTGCTTGTGATCTCCATCTCCGAAGCACCATCGTGATCACCATCGTCACCGGCGTGACGCCTTGATCTCCATCGTAGCATCATTGTCGTTACGCCATCTATTGCTTCTACGACTATCGCTACCGCTTAGTGATAAAGTAAAGCAATTACAGGGCGTTTGCATTTCATACAATAAAGTAACAACCATATGGCTCCTGCCAGTTGCCGATAACTTCGGTTACAAAACATGATCATCTCATACAATAAAATGTAGCATCACGTCTTGACCATATCACATCACAACATGCCCTACAAAAACAAGTTAGACGTCCTCTACTTTGTTGTTGCAAATTTTACGTGGCTCCTACGGGCTTAGCAAGAACCGTTCTTACCTACGCATCACAACCACAACGATAGTTTGTCAAGTTGGTGCTATTTTAACCTTCGCAAGGACCGGGCGTAGCCACACTCGGTTTAACTAAAGTGAGAGAGACAGACACCTGCTAGTCACCTTTAAGCACGAGTGCTTGTAACGGTGAAACCAGTCTCGCGTAAGCGTACGCGTAATGTCGGTACGGGCCGCTTCATCTCACAATACCGCTGAACCAAAGTATGACATGCTGGTAAGCAGTATGACTTATATCGCCCACAACTCACTTGTGTTCTACTCGTGTATATGACATCTATGAATAAAACCAGGCTCTGATACCACTGTTGGGGAACGTAGTAATTTCAAAAAAATTCCTACGCACATGCAAGATCATGATGATGCATAGCAACGAGAGGGGAGAGTGTTGTCCACGTACCCTCGTAGACCGTAAGCGGAAGCGTTATGACAACGCGGTTGATGTAGTCGTACATCTTCACGATCCGACCGATCCAAGCACCGAACGTACGGCACCTCCGAGTTCAGCACACGTTCAGCTCGATGACGATCCCCGGACTCCGGTCCAGCAGGGTGTCGGGGATGAGTTCCGTCAGCACGACGGCGTGGTGACGATGATGATGTTCTACCGGCGCAGGGCTTCGCCTAAGCACTGCAACGATATGACCGAGGTGGAATATAGTGGAGGGGGGCACCGCACACGGCTAAGGAACGATCACGATGATCAACTTGTGTGTCAAGGGGTGCCCCCTGCCCCCGTATATAAAGGAGCAAGGGGAGGAGGGCCGGCCAAGGAGGAGGAGGCACGCCCAAGGGGGAGTCCTACTCCCACCGGGAGTAGGACTCCTCCTTTCCTAGTAGGAGTAGGAGAGAAGGAAGGGGAAGAGAGAAGGGAAGGAAGAAGGGGGTGCGGCCCCTCCCCCTAGTCCAATTTGGACTAGGCCTTGGGGGGGCGCGGCCTGCCCTAGGCAGCCCCTCTCTCTTTCCCGTATGGCCCAATAAGGCCCAATACTTCTCCCCGGCGAATTCCCGTAACTCTCCGGTACTCCGATAAATACCCGAATCACTCGGAACCTTTCCGAAGTCCGAATATAGTCATCCAATATATCAATCTTTACGTCACGGCCATTTCGAGACTCCTCGTCATGTCCCCGATCTCATCCGGGACTCCAAACTCCTTCGGTACATCAAAACTCATAAACTCATAATATAACTGTCATCGAAACCTTAAGCGTGCGGACCCTACGGGTTCGAGAACAATGTGGACATGATCGAGACACGTTTCCAGTCAATAACCAATAGAGGAACCTGGATGCTCATATTGGCTCCCACATATTCTACGAAGATCTTTATCGGTCAAACCGCATAACAACATACGTTGTTCCCTTTGTCATCGGTATGTTACTTGCCCGAGATTTGATCGTCGGTATCTCAATACCTAGTTCAATCTCGTTACCGGCAAGTCTCTTTACTCGTTTTGTAATACATCATCTCACAACTAACTCATTAGTTGCAATGCTTGCAAGGCTTATGTGATGTGCATTACTGAGAGGGCCCAGAGATACCTCTCCGACAATCGGAGTGACAAATCCTAATCTCGAAATACGCCAACCCAACAAGTACCTTCGGAGACACCTGTAGAGCACCTTTATAATCACCCAGTTACGTTGTGACGTTTGGTAGCACACAAAGTGTTCCTCCGGTAAACGGGAGTTGCATAATCTCATAGTCATAGGAACATGTATAAGTCATGAAGAAAGCAATAGCAACATACTAAACGATCGTGTGCTATGCTAACGGAATGGGTCAAGTCAATCACATCATTCTCCTAATGATGTGATATCGTTAATCAAATGACAACTCTTTGTCCATGGTTAGGAAACATAACCATCTTTGATTAATGAGCTAGTCAAGTAGAGACATACTAGTGACACTCAGTTTGTCTATGTATTCACACATGTATTATGTTTCCGGTTAATACAATTCTAGCATGAATAATAAACATTTATCATGAAATAAGGAAATAAATAATAACTTTATTATTGCCTCTAGGGCATATTTCCTTCCACCTTATCATGCCCAATGAGATTTATGCGTACTGGGAGCGGACACGATTCCTAGAGCCTGAGCCTGAGCCATCACCTAATCCATATCAGGAGTCTATTTATCAATTGGATCCGTAGGAGCTCGCTAACCAATGGAACCCCGAGGATCCTCCTCAGTACATCGGAGAGGACTACTTTGATCCATGGGCGTGGACCAACTTATGCCTAAAGCCTAAGCTTGGGGGGAGTACGTATTTCTCACCGACATTACATTCGTGTTCACACACTCATTCTAGTTGCCGGTGTTCATACTTTTTCATTGTATTATCCATGCTAGTTTATTTTCTTTTCTTGCTTTATTCTTGTGTGTTTGAGTAACTTTGAGAAAACCAAAAAAAATAGTTATAGCTTTTAGCTAGTTTATTTTCCATGCTTGTTGTAGTACTAATTAAACAAGAAAACCCAAAAAGATTTATCGTTCTTCTTTTGATTGTTGGGAGCTTTCCTGTGTAAATAGTTTTCCTTGTTTTTTGAATTTCTTTTCTTTTCTTTTGGGGGTCGAGAGGAGAAGACCACGATGAAAATAATGAGTGGCTCTCATATGCATTACTGTTGATCTAAAAAAGAGCCCATATTACTTTGTATTCTCCTTTGAATTAAAATGTTTGCAGATTCTAGCTTAGTCCAATGCACGTGCACTATTATTATTATCCACACCGTTCGGTCGTGCAAGTGAAAGGCAATCATGACGATATATGATGAAATTATTGAGATGAGGAAAAGCTGGTATGAACTCGACCTAGTTTTTGTAAATATGATTAGTTCATCATTCCCGATTCAACCTATTATGATTGAAACATGTTTGCAATGACAATTAGCGATTATAGTTACTCATGCCATGCTTAATTAGCTAGGATTTTATAATGGTTTACCTTGCGTGCCAACATGTTATTAAAATGGTTGTGATGTAGTATGATAGGGTGGTATCCTCCTTTGAATGATTCGAGTGGCTTGACTTGGCACATGTTCGCGCATGAAGTTGAAACAAAGTCAACATAGCCTCCATGATATTTATATTCATGGTGATTTATATCCTACTCATGCTTGCACTCATTGTTGGTTAATATTAATGCATGTTTATGACTGTGTCGCTCTCTAGTTGGTCGCTTCCTAGTCTCTTTCTAGCCTTCACCTATACTAAGCAGGAATACTGCTTGTGCATCCACTTCCATAACCCCCAAAGTTGTTCCATATGAGTCCACCATACCTACCTATATGCGGTATTTACCTGTCATTCCAAGTAAATTTGCATGTGCCAAACTCTAAACCTTCAAATGAAATTTTGTTTTGTATGCTCGAATAACTCATGTATCAATTAGGGCTGTCTATATCATTCACAATGAGTGGACTCCGCTCATCATTCACAAGAAAATGCCCGGTAACCGGGATGCCCAGTCCCATGCTCAAATCAAATCAAAATAATTGCAAACAAAAAACTCCCACAGGATTGTTGTTAGTTGGACGGTACTCGTTGTTTCAGACCAGCTATGGAATGTGCTTGTTGGTGGTGGGGGAGTATAAACTTTACCATTCCATTTGGGAACCGCCTATAATGTATGTAGCATGGAAGATATCGAGATCTCTTGGTTGTTATGTTGACAATGAAAGTATGCCGCTCAAAATATTATTTATCTCTGTTTCAAAACTCGAGCTCTGACACCTCTACAAATCCTGCTTCCCTTTGTGAAGGGCCTATCTATTTACTTTTATGTTGAGTCATAATCCCCTTATAAAAAAACCACCAGTTAGAGAGCACCACTTTCATTTGTATGCATTGTTATTAATTGATATTGAGTATGACTATGACTGGATCTCTTTTACCATGAATTACAATGTCTAGTCAGTCCTTGATCTTCAGGGGTGCTCTGCATTTATGTTTTGCGGTCTCAAAAAGGGCTAGCGAGATACCATTTTGTTGTATCATATCATGATTGTTTTGAGAAAGTGTTGCCATCCGGGATTTATTATTATTACTCGCTAGTTGATTATGCCATTGATATGAGTAAACTTGAGACCTAAATGTTATTGTGAATATGGTTAGTTCATAATCTTTGCTCAAAACTTGAATGCTGGCTTTACATATTTGCAACAACAAGATCAAACAAAGTTTGTCAAAGTTTTTCTTTATCAGTTTCAGTTTATCAATGGAATTGCTTGAGGACAAGCAATGGTTTAAGCTTGGGGGAGTTGATACGTCTCCAACGTATCTACTTTTCCAAACTCTTTTGCCCTTGTTTTGGACTCTAATTTGCATGATTTTGATGAAACTAACCCGGACTGACGTTCTTTTCAGCAGAATTGCCATGGTGTTATTTTTGTGCAGAAATAAAAGTTCTCGGAATGACCTGAAACTTCACGGAGTCATTTTTTGGAACTAATAAAAAATACTGGCGAAATAATCAACAGAAGGGGGCCCACACCCTGGCCACGAGAGTGGGGGCGTGCCCTACCCCCCTGGGCGCGCCCCTAGCCTCATGGGCCCCCTGGACCACAACCGGCCTCAACTCCAACACCATATATTCACGTTCGGGGAGAAAAAAAAATCAGATAGAAGGGTTCATCGTGTTTTACGATACAGAGCTGTCGCCAAGCCCTGTTCTTCCTCGGGAGGGCTGATCTGGAGTCCGTTCGGGGCTCCGGAGAGGGGAATCCGTTGCCATCGTCATCATCAACCATCCTCTATCGCCAATTTCATGATGCTCACCGCCATGCGTGAGTAATCCCATCATAGGCTTACTTGACGGTGATGGGTTGGATGAGATTTACCATGTAATCGAGTTAGTTTTGTTAGGGTTTGATCCCTAGTATCCATTAATGTTCTAAGATTGATGTTGCTATGACTTTGCCATGCTTAATGCTTGCCACTAGGGACCGAGTGCCATAATTTCATATTTGAACCTATTATGTGTTCATGAATATATGAGTGTTCTTGTCCTATCTTGCAAGTTATAGTCACCTACTACGTGTTATGATCCGGCAAACCCCGGAGTGACAATAGTCGGGACACTTCCCGGTGATGATCGTAGTTTGAGGAGTTCATGTATTCACTAAGCACTAATGCTTTGGTCTGGTTCTCTATTCAAAGGAGGCCTTAATATCCCTTAGTTTCCATTAGGACCCCGCCCCCACGGGAGGGTAGGACAAAAGATGACATGCAAGTTCTTTTCCATAAGCACGTATGGCTATATTCGGAATACATGCCTACATTATATTGATGAATTGGAGCTAGTTCTGTGTCACCCTATGTTATAACCGTTTCATGATGAATGCCATCCAACATAATTATCGGTCATTGATCCATAGACTATGAGCTTTTCACATATTGATCTTTGCTAAGTTACTACTCCATTGCCACGGTTACGATTGCTACAAAACTGCTACTATTACTTTTTCCACCGTCACCATTACTTCCATACTACTTTGCTACTAAATACTTTGCTGCAGATATTAAGTCTTTCAGGTGTGGTTGAATTGACAACTCAGCTGCTAATACTTGAGAATATTCTTTCTCTCCCCTTCTGTTGAATCAAGGGCGTGGAGGTGAAGAGGGATGTCGATGGCCTCCAGATCAACTAAGCGCCGAGAGGGGGCCAGATCTTCGTCACATTCCACTCATTGGAGTCGGCGGCGATCGCGAGCCGGACCTTCTCCAGCCCTTCGCGATTGACCATGATGGACCGACCTAGCGCGGGCTCTGGCCCCAACTAAGGTTCCGCCATCGTCGAGGCTCTGCCCCTCTTCTTCTTGGGAGCCATGGCGGTGGGGCAGGTTGCAGCGGGCACAAGATTAGGCGAGGAGAGGTGCGGGCATGAAGAGGAAGGAAGGAGCAAAAGTCGGATGCACGGCGGTACTGTGATGGCCCTGTAGCGTGCGCCAGGCTTATTGTCAACCAGGGAAGTTGCCGAGCCAACATGGGGAAGTGGAGGCATCCTCGTCCCGTCGTGCGCCACACGCCAAAAGTCTGGCCCGCAGGCGATTGGGGCCCACAGCACTTCAGCCTACTCTCCTTGGCTTCGCCTCGAAGCTAGCCCGAGCGCGCCTCAGGCCCAGGGCTACTGTTGGCGTTCTAGGACCGAGGGTACCCAGATCTATCTGCCTGCGTCCCATATCGTAGCTCCCTCGTCGGCCTGGTATGGCCTAGCTGCAAGGCCCCTGTCGGTGTCAAAACCGGCAGATCTCGGGTAGGGGGTCCCGATCTGTGCGTCTTAGGCTGATGGTAACAGGAGGCAAGAGACACAATGTTTACCCAGGTTCGGGCCCTCTCGATGGAGGTAAAACCCTACTTCCTGCTTGATTGATATTGATGATATGAGTAGTACAAGAGTAGATCTACCACGAGATTGTAGAGGCTAAACACTAGAAGCTAGCCTATGATGATTATGATTGTGATCATCCCTCTAAGGACTAAAGTCTCTGGTTTATATAGACACCGGAGAGGGCTAGGGTTTACATGGAGTCGGTTACAAGGAAGGAAATATAATATCTGGATCGCCAAGCTTGTCTTCCACGCAAAGGAGAGTCCCATCCGGACACGGGACGGAGTCTTGAGTCTTGTATCTTCATGCTCCCACAGTCCAGACAAAGTGTATAGTCCGGCTGTCCGGATACCCCCTAATCCAGGACTCCCTCAGTAGCCCCTGAACCAGGCTTCAATGACGATGAGTCCGGCGCGCAGTCTTGTCTTCGGCATTGCAAGGCGGGTTCCATCTCCAAATACTCCAAAGTAATTATCGAACACGTAGACCATGTCCAGATCCGCAAGATGATCTTCACATACCACCGTAGGGAGCATAGCATAAATCTGATCTGCTGGCAATCTTTTGTGTGTCGTGCCCTTGCATCATGGCCCGGTCCAACACGAACCGGTTTTTCTTAGCCTACCTCGATACATGTTGCGAGGCGGTTTTATTGGCATGCCCTGCCAAAGCAGAGATCATGTTCCCCTTATTACGGGATCTTCCATCAATACAGGCGTGCGCCACCCCACGACGACTGTTGGTATGACTCCGTGTTTTTAGATAAGTCTCAAGCGGTCATGCTGAGGACTCTTGATATTCATCCCCTTTATAAAGGGGCCGAGGCCTATACCTCTTTTCCAACTCCCTTGCGCCTTTTCGCATCTCGAGTTCTAACACCCGAGACCCAAGCTCAAACACCCCAGATCCTCCAATATGTCCGGATCCAACCTTCAAGGCCGGTGGCTGTCCTCCTCAATCAAAGAGGAGGACATTGCGAGGCTTAGGGAGGTCGGATATCTGACTGCCGACGTCCAGCACAGGCTTCCTGCTCCAGGGTAGGTCATCCCTACTCCCGAGCCTAATGAGAGCGTCGTATTTGTTCCTCACTTCCTCTGCGGCTTGGGGCTTACCCTTGATCCCTTTGTGAGGGGTCTCATGTTCTATTACGGGTTAGATTTTCACGATCTAGCTCCGGACGCTATCCTCCATATCTCGTCATTCATCATTGTGTGTGAGACTTTTCTCCACGTCACTCCACACTTTGGCTTATGGCTCAAGACCTTCAATGTGAAGCCGAAGATGATCGAGGGGCGACATGCAGAGTGCGGAGGTGCCACAATAAGCAGGAACGCCGATGCCCCATGGCCAGAGGGTTGTTTCCCAGAGGTATCCGATTTATGGCATCGGAGGTGGTTTTACGTCATGGCTCCCAGAGGCACAAAGTGGGTGGCTTCCCCTGACTTCCGCTCGGGCCCTCCATCACAACTGGCATCATGGACCAACGTAGGACGGGATTGGGGGTCTGCTAGTGATGTACCAACAATGCAGGGTCGTATCCGGGAGCTTCTTGAAAGGGACATTAACCTTGTCAGCATAATTCAGGTAATGCTAATCCGACGGATGTTGCCATGCAAACGCCGGCCTCTCCGGATGTGGGAGTTCAATCCAGAGGGTCCGCGGACTATTCAGCACTTCTTCGCCCTGATGCTCAAAGAGATGTGTAAATTATTCTTCGGACCACAAGTAAAGTGTCTGGACACCACCGAGGATGCGGGCCTAAGCTGTAATCGCCTAGATACCCAAGTAAGTAATCCCGAAACCAGACACTTCATTTATATTTATCGTACGCATTATTTTGAAAATCCTCCGTGGCCAGGAATGGCTCAACAAGGCGGAGAGAATCAGGTGTCCGGCGCCACTTCCCGAAGGCTCGCCTAGTCCTACCATAGCCAAGATGCTTGGCCGGGTGCTTACCAAAATGCCCTCAGGGAAAGCCGAAGGGAAGAACAGAGAAGCCGAACTTCACACACTGAGCATCCGAACTGGGGGAATTGCTACCTCCCCTAAGGAGGATAATCGGGGAGGGGAGTCTAAAGCCTCCTCCCCGCGCGGGAAGAAGAGGGCCTCCTCCGAAGACTTGGAGACGGAGGTTCCCAAGCAGGGGAAGAAAACGTCACCAGGGGGCCCTGCCCCGAAGGGCGCCCTTACCACGTCATGCCCGCCAACAGGCCAGCCCTCAATCGAGTTGTGAGTTAATCCTTAATTCGAAGGTACTGCATTTCTCCGAGAACAATAACCAGGATTCATTTTTTGCAGTCCAGCTAGCAGCTCCTCTCAACAGAGTTCGTCTTCGGGGGATCTCCCTCAGGAGAAGATGGAGAGTGAGACCCCACCACCCTCTCCGCCTCATGAGGCGGGCGACACCGAGGTGTCGTCATGGAGGAGTCCGGATCTGTCGAAGCCAGAAGCTAATCCTTCAACCGCCCTGAGCCCGGAGCGTTCGGCTCCCACGGGGGGCGGTGAGAAGGGTCCGCCACAGTTCGGTGTTCGGCCGGACATATTGACAGGCCTTCTGGAGCGAGCTGCACTCTCAGAGGAGCACCGCTCATTAATGAGCACGGTGCTCAAGAAGATTTCATCCGCCACAAGCGGTTTGAATGAAGTGTTTACGAGCCTGCTCAGAGGCTTTGAGGTATGTAATGAAAAATACATAATGTCTGGCTGTGAAGCACACGCTAGGTGTGCTCCATATGGATAGTAGCCCCTGAGACTCTGGTTGCCCGCCCTAGGCGGCAAACGAGGATCATATTGTGTAAGTAATGACTGCGCTATATATATGCGCGGGTGTCTAAGGATCCGGCAGCTGACCAGTCCGTTGAAGTTGCCGAACTGAGGAGGCAGATTGGAGTTATTGATGCCGATATCACGCTGGTGAACGAGCGGCTGAACGAGTCACAAGGTATGTGCTTTCCTTTCCTTTTTATGTTGTATAGGAAAAGTTGAGAGGGGCATGATATTAATGCGACATGCTTGGACTGCAGACGGTGCTGCTGCCATGGAAGCCCTGAGGGCGGAACTTGCCCAGGCCAAGGAACAAGCTCGGGCTAGCAATGCGGCTGCCCTAAAGGCGGCCGAAGAGTTGAGAGCCGAACAGGCTGCTCATCGCCGAAGCGAAGACAAGATAGTCGAAATGGCTGTGGAGTTGAAAAATGCCGCCGACCGGTATGAGCTCCTTGAAAAGGAGAATCAGGTTAATTCGGCTGACCTGAACAAGGCACTTAATGCAGACAAGGAGATGCGGACCGAAGTCAGGGATGTGTAGGAGGAGCTTCGACAGGCCGGAAAATCGCGGCTGGGAACCCCTACTTGTTGCAGATGAAGTTTTTGGATCCGAAGTATGCTCCCCTGGATCGACGCTGGAGTCCTGCAGACGTGTATGCGGACTTGGCGAAGAGTACATCTGATGCAGTCAAGTTTTTTGAGGATCAAGGTGATAAAGAAGTGGAGAAGCTGTTCTGGTCCCAATTCAATGCTCCTGCGCGCCCATTGCCATTGAGTGAGAAGATGGCTGCTGTGGCAGAGCTTCATAGGCTGTCCGGGCTTGCCATGCGGTCTATAATAGACCATATTTGGCCGAAGGGGCCCAAGCCGGACAGTTATTTTGGTTTGGTGCAACAATTCCTCGGTGCCGTATCTCAGATTGATGCCACGAGGAGGTCGGCGTGTATAGAGGGTGCACGGATGGCACTTGCCCGTGTTAAAGCATATTGGACTGATATGGAGGCCACCATTATTGCGACCCAGAATCCGGCGGGAGGCCAGGATCCGACCGAGCACTACTTGGAGCAGGTAACAGAAGGTGCTCGCTTAATAGAGGCTCAGTGCTCGAAGAATGTCATGTTCGAGTGACAAATCGCTTCATTGTAAAAACAATGTTATTTTGTTTATGAGGCTATATTTATACTTTGTGCCCGAAAGTATTATTGTGCCTCTTGTGCGGCCGTTTTTATGTATACGTGTAATCTGAAAGTTAGCAGTCGTCGGCTTCAGCCCCCATGCATACAATGCGGGGGTGTTCGCGAAAAATATACATAATCACACTTGATCCAACGTCTTGGTCCATTAAGGAGGTGATCGCACGTCGAACTAGGCAACCGAACTATATACTTGTAACACTTTCACTTAGCCATAGGAGTTTGACAGTGGGGCTTCGTTAATGCGGAGGAATCCTAAAGATTCCGGTAAGTCTTCGAGTGGTTGAACAGTCTCTCGTTGTATCATGACAGTCAGTTTTCGGCTTTCTCTACTGAGGTTCTCATCCGGAACAACCAGGCCACAATCGCAGTAGTTCTCCTTTGGCCGCCTTAGCCGATAAGAACGGAATGTAAGGCGGCAAACCCAGGAGCCGGGCAAACCCAACATTTGACCAAAGACATGATTCGGAGCTGATGCATATAAGGCCAAACTCGTGACGCCGAACACTCCTGAAGGTATTCGGACTTTATAACATAAAATGGGCTGAAGAACGCCCTTTCATTATGAACCCTGTATTTCCAGGTACGTGCATTAGTCTGTCGTGGCGAAATGCCAATAACGGTAGTACCCTCTGTGGGTATAGTACCCATGGGATATGTAAGCAATAAGAGGCAATAAAAAGGTTTACACATGGGCTTAATCTAAAGAGAAACCTTTGAGCGGGGCCCTGCTGCACGTTTGCGCCTTTGTCTCCATTGTGCCGTGTCCTGGAAGGGTATCGCACGAATGTTGTCTGTAAAAAGAAAAACTCACGTAGAAGAGCATAACATGAGCGTGCGATGGATAGTAAAAGTGTAACACATTGGCCTATAAATAATGTCAGGCCAACAATGGCGCTTTATTAAATATTTATAGCCCCTGGTGTCCTCTATGGGATTACATATACGGTGCCCTGGCTCATTTTTATCCGGGCTGCCGGACTCGTCTAACTGTGTCCATGGTCTTAACGACCAGTCATGCTTTCTGTTATTGGAGGCCGCTTAGAGTCCGGCCGCTGGGGCCGTCACGTATTCCTCCATGCGTGAAGAGCGCTCTGTGTTTCCGTTAACGGTGATGACGCCACGTGGACCGGGCATCTTGAGTGTAAGGTAAGCATAATGCGGTACTGCGTTCAAGCGGGCGAAGGCCGTTCTCGCAAGCAATGCGTGATAGCCACTTTGGAAGGGGGCGATGGTGAAGAGTAGTTCCTCGCTTCTGGAGTTGCCTGGGGAGCCGAATGTTACCCCCAGTACAATGGAGCCCTTGTTGTAGGCTTTGGCGCCTGGTATCACCCCTTCAAAGGTGGTGTTGCTTTGGCTAATTCTGGATGGGTCTATCCCCATTCTGCGGATAGTGTCCTAGTATATTAAATTGATACTACTGCCGCCGTCCATGAGGACGTGGGTAAGATGGTATCCGTCGATTATTGGGTCAAGCACCAAGGCCTCTGATCCTCCGCGTCGAATACTAGCCAGGCAGTCCGTGCGATTGAAAGTGATCGGACAAGCCGACCAGTGGCTAGGTGTGGGTACGATGGGCTCTATAGTGTATGCGTCTTTGAGCGCGCATTCGTGCCTTCTCGTGGGTGTGTGAGTCGCGTGGATCATGTTTACTGTTTTTACCTCTGGTGGGAATTTTTTCTGTCCCCCAGTGTTCGGCTGGAGAGGCTCATCCTCGTCTTCACTTGGAGTTTCCCTTCCCTTGTGTTCGGCATTTAATTTGCCGGCCTGCTTGAAGACCCAGCATTCTCTGTGAGTGTAGTTCGCAGGTTTGTTGGGGGTGCCATGAATTTGGCACAGTCTGTCCAAGACTTTGTTCAGACCGGATGGTCCCTCTTTGCTGCCTTTAAATGGCTTCTTTTGTTGATTGGGTCGAGAGCCCCTGAATCCGGCGTTGACCGTTATGTTGTCCGGGCTCTCCTCCTTGTTTTGACGTTTGTTCTTATTGCGTCGTGGCTTCCCGTTTCCATCCCTTGTTTCGGATGTGCTTGGGTCGCTGGTGCCTTTACGGGCCAACCAGCTATCTTCACCCGCGCAAAAGCGTGTCATAAGGCTTGTTAAGGCTGCCATTGTCCTTGGCTTTTCTTGGCCGAGGTGTTTGGCGAGCCACTTGTCCCGGATGCTGTGTTTGAACATCGCTAAAGCTTCGGCATCCGGACAATCGACAAGTTGATTCTTCTTAGTGAGGAATCTGTTCCAAAGCTTGCGGGCGGACTCTCCGGGCTGTTGGATGATGTGACTTAAATCGTCCGCATCCGGAGGCCGGACATAAGTCCCTTGAAAATTGGCCCTGAAAGCGTCCTCGAGTTCCTCTGAACTTCCAATTGAATTTTCGGGGAGGCCTTTCAACCAGTGTCGAGCTGGCCCCTTCAACTTGAGGGGAAGGTATTTGGTGGCGTGGAGGTCGTCCCCACGAGCCATGTGTATATGCAGGATAAAATCCTCGATCCAGACCTCTGGGTCTGTCGTTCCGTCGTATGCCTTTATGTTCACAGGTTTGAAACCCTGTGGAAATTCATGGTCCAATACTTCTTCGGTGAAGCATAGGGGGTGAGCAGCCCCTCTGTGTCTGGACGTGCTGTTGCATGTCGTCGGCTGTTGTTGTGTCTGGTGTTGATTCCGAACTGGTATCCAATCAGTATGATCGTTTTGGTGACCATAGTCCCGCGCCGGGGTGTATCCTCTTGATCCGTAGATGGACCTAGCCGCGCCGGCTTTCTTATCTAGGAGCTCGCGTAAATCGTGTGCGGCGTTGGTAGCTGCTCTGTTGCGGTTATGAAGTGGTTCGTCCGGCCTCTTGGCTGTGTTGTTCTTTGGTGGAACGGCCTCGTTGTCGAATTCTGGCAGCAGCTAGCGTTTTGGATAGCTCTTCGTATGGCGATCGTCGCCGTACTTTTCTTCAGTGTCTAGCACTTTATTCCATCTGCGATTGAGCGTTTCCTGTGGGGCCTTTAGCCGTTGCTTCTGCTTCTTTAGACTTCTCATAGTGGCCATAAGCCTTCTGTGGAGGTTATCTCATTCCAAGCGTGTTTCCGGGATGATGAATGCGTCGTCATCCGGACTGTGTTCTTGTCCCGGGGCGGTTTGGTGAATTCGTCCCTCGGGATCATTGTGATCGGGCCTCTGCTCCGAACTGTGTTCGGCGTGACCTGGCTCATCCTGCTCCATTGCTGGGTCCATATGGTCGTTGTTGCCTTCGGAGTTGACTGGGGTGTCGATCTTTCTGACGCTCTTGTCGCTATTTTTACTATTGCTTGACTTGGAGCGGCGTCTGCGCCGTCGTTTTGGGTTTTGCCCGGGGGTTTTATCTTCTGGATTGTCGCCGTCGTCCTCCTTAGGCGTGTCCACCATGTATATATCGTATGACGGGGTGGCTGTCCACCACCCCGTGAGCGGTGGTTCCTGTTATTCTCCTGCATCGTCGTCCATACCGTCGATGTCTTTGGAGTCAAAGTTAAGCACGTCGGTTAAATCATCGACTGTGGCAATGTAGTGGGTGGTGGGTGGGCAACGGATTCCTTCATCGCCTGCTTCCCACTCGAGCCGGACATAGTTCGGCCAAGAGTCTCTTGACAAGGAGAGAGATTTAAACGAGTTCAGCACGTCGCCAAAGGGCGAGTACTGGAAGATATCCGCGGCGGTGAACTCCATTACCGGAGCCCAACCAGGTTCAATGGGCTCGGGAGCGTGCGGACTGGAACCCACTGCCGGATACGAGTCCGAGGGTCCGGTGTCACAGGCTTCTTTGTGGGTGAGGCATGTGTTCAGCTCTACCGCCGATGGGTGTGCGGCCTGCGGGGCGGGGTCCATCCACCCGTCCTCAGGCGACGCAATCTTCTCTGGATTTAGGTCCGGGGCTCCTGCAGGGGCGATATCCCGAGCATTGTCCGGTAGCAGGTCTAAGTTGTGCTCGTCGTGATTGTTCAGCGCTCCTGGCGCAGGCGTGAGCCCGTCGAAGATCAAGTCTCCGCGGATGTCGGCCATGTAGTTCAGGTTTCCAAACCTGACTTGGTGACCAGGGGCGTAGCTGTCGATCTGCTCCAGATGGCCAAGCGAATTGGCCCGCAGTGCGAAGCCGCCGAACACGAAGATCTGTCCGGGGAGAAAAGTCTCACCCTGGACCGCGTTGTTGTTGATGATTGAAGGAGCCATCAGGCCTTGCAACAACGACACAGAGGAACTCTCAATGAAAGCACCAATGTCGGTGTCAAAACCGGCGAATCTCGGGTAGGGGGTCCCGATCTGTGTGTCTTAGGCTGATGGTAACAGGAGGCAAGGGACACAATGTTTAACCAGGTTCGGGACCTCTCGATGGAGGTAAAACCCTACTTCCCGCTTGATTGATATTGATGATATGAGTAGTACAAGAGTAGATCTACCACGAGATCGTAGAGGCTAAACCCTAGAAGCTAGCCTACAATGATTATGATTGTGATCGTCCCTCTAAGGACTAAACTCTCCGGTTTATATAGACACCAGAGAGGGCTAGGGTTTACATGGAGTCGGTTACAATGAAGGAAATATAATATCCGGATCGCCAAGCTTGTCTTCCATGCAAAGGAGAGTCCCATTCAGACACGAGACGGAGTCTTGAGTCTTGTATCTTCACGCTCCCACAGTCCGGACAAAGTGTATATTCCGGCTGTCCGGATACCCCCTAATCCAGGACTCCCTCAACCCCGCCCCCCAAGTCAAGACCCTCGTGAGGGCCCCGGCCTCGCGAGGAAAGCGACGCCAAGCGTCCCGAGGGGCAGCTCTCCGAGCCTGCCTCCCGAGGAGCGGAGGTTTCTATGCAGGTACCTAGCCTCACGAGGCTCTCGATGACGCAAGCCACGATGACCAAGGCCAGGCGGGCGCCAGCGGGCGCGAAGGAGACAGTTTCCCTTTCGTTGCTAAGGGAGGAAGGACTGACGTGGATTCCCGAGGAAGGCCCCAAAGCTATCCATTCCGGTGCAACGAGACCAAGAACAGGAGCTCAGCAGGACGGATGTCATCGCCGAGCCCACCGCTGTGTCATGGCCAGAGGATTTGCAGGCGAAGACCAACTTTCGTCAGGATAGGATGTACTTCTTGTCCCCTTTCAAATTGACCGTTGTGGGATCCCTTCCCGCCTAAGTTGAGAGGGAAGAGGACCAAGGCCACTATAAGTATAGACTAGCCACCACCGTAGAAGGGACCCCGATTCGAGCCCGAACCGATTCATATGCACCACCAAAGCCCTCGCGAGGCTGCTCATCCACTGTACTAGTTCATTCACTCTCTCCTCATGAGGCCAATCCACCACAAAGCAGGAGTAGGGTGTTACACCGTAAGGTGGCCAGAACATGGGTAAACTGATGTGTTCGTCTTCTCCCCCGCTCACGCGAACTCGATGAAGCTAGGCTGTGCGGTGGCGAGCTTGAGGCTTGAGTTGGTTGAGATCTTTGCACACGTCCCAGAGTTTGAACCTTCTTGGGTATGCGGAGCCCTGAATCTGACAACCTTCTCTCTCAGGCGGCTTATGAACCAGCTTAAGGCCGCAATACGACCCGCCAAGCGCTGGACGTCATTAACACACACCGACTTAGGAAGTGAAGTGATGGCCTTTATCTTCTCCGGGTTAGCTTCAATGCCCCGTTCTGAGACCAAAAAACCTAGCAGTTTACCTGCAAGCACACCAAAAACACACACGACCGAGTTGAGCATCATCTTGTAGACCCGGAGATTATCAAAAGTTTCCTTCAAATCATCAAGTAGTGATGGCGTCGAAGGTGCCGGTAACAGAGATGCCACATACTTAAAAATGGTGATGTGGCAAAGAGTTAATGAGAAGAGAGACAAATAGAGTAACATAATATATTATCATCAGATAGCGCTTTCCAATGCAAAGTGAGTCTATAAAGTAATAAATGAAGACATCTATATTACCATGCCTATGATGTTAGTAACATACACTAGTAACATGTGCATATTACTAGTTGTCTAAATTACTCTCCTCTATGACTAGCCTAATATGGAATGGAGGAAGTACTTAGTTCTTGTCCATTTCCGCGAGATTGTGTGCGTTTGAATACCTGCATAGTGGACTGAAAATTCTTGACTCAAATGAGCAATCAGGCCTCTCTCAAACTTATCCATTATTATCGGATGGTTAAAAGAGAGGTTGCCCTAGGTTTCATATCTAACGGCCTCCAATCAAACGCCCAAAAGGGAGGGGAGGGGGAAATGACAAGGCCGAACGGAAGAATGGAAACCGCCGTGGCGCCTCCTCCCATTCCCTCCTTCCTATCCAGCCATCAAGGCCAGGAGGAGCTCGCGCCTCACCTCTCGCATGCCGCGCCCCTGCGCTCCCGCTCCCTTCCATTTCCGTCCCCAAATAAACGAAGCAAAATTAGCGCATTCCCCATCCTCCTCCGCCGCCGCCGGAGGACGGCCGGAACCGGAGACCAAGAAAGATCGACAATTCCGCTCGCCATTGCTCCGTTGACCGATCGGTGATCAGGAGGGGGCGGGGCCGCCGCGGCACAGGATGGATGACCTGAAGGCGATCTTGGCGCGGCCGATCCAGGTCGCGGAGCAGGTGATCAAGTGGGCGGAGGAGGCGCAGACGTGCCGGCAGGAGTGCCTGGAGCTCAAGACCAAGGTCGAGCGCCTCGCCTCCCTCCTCCGCCAGGCCGCGCGCGCCGACCTCTACGAGCGTCCTGCCCGCCGCATCCTCGACGACACCGGCAAGGCGCTCGACAAGGCCGCCGCCCTTCTCGACCGCTGCCGCGCTCGCGGCATCGTCCACCGCGTCTTCACCATCATCCCCGCTGGCTCCTTCAAGAGGACATCCAACCAGCTCGACAACTCCCTCGGCGACCTCTCTTGGATCCTCCGCGTGTCCAACTACGCTAACGCCGGCGATGACCTGGATGACCACATTGGCTTGCCCCCCATCGCCCAGAACGAGCCCATCCTCTTCCTCATCTGGGAACAGATCGCCGTGCTCTACACCGGCACCTTCGACGCCCGCGCTGACGCCGCGGCCAGCGTCGTCTCTCTCGCGCGCGACAATGACCGATACGGCAGGCTCATCATCGAAGAGGACGGCGTCCCGCCTCTGCTGCGCCTCATAAAGGAGGGCCGCCCCGAGGGCCAGGAGAACGCCGCGCTCGCCATCGGCCTCCTCGGCCGCGACCCAGAGTGCGTCGAGCTAATGGTGCTCGCCGGCGTCTGCACCGCCTTCTCCAAGATTCTCAAAGACGCGCCCATGAAGGTGCAGGGCATGGTGGCGTGGGCCGTGTCCGAGCTGGCCACCAACCACCCCAAATGCCAGGACGCGTTCATGCAGAGCAACGTGATCCGCCTGCTCGTGTCTCACCTCGCCTTCGAGACGGTGCAGGAGCACTCCAAGTACGCCGTCGCGTCCAGGATGAGCCTACACTCTGTTGTCATGGACAAGAAGGGCAGCGGCAAATACTCGTCGCATCAGGACACATTTGATGCGTCGGAGAACACCACCACCACCAACAGCATGTCGGCGAAGCCCACAACCGGTGGTAGCGCCGCTGCCGCTACCCCTGCTGCCGCCGCCGGCGGCGGCACCAGCTCAAGTGGCGTGACGGGAGCTGCGACTGCGAGCATTGGCAGCGTTGCGGGGACGAAGCAGCACAATGTGTCCTTGTCGGGGACGAGCACGCGAGGGAGGGATTACGAGGACGAAGAGACCAAAGCCTACATGAAATCCAACGCAGCCAGAGCGCTGTGCCAGCTAGCCATGGGCAATGCCGCCGTGTGCAAGAACATCACGGAGTCCAGGGCGCTGCTCTGTTTCTCCATCCTCCTGGAGAAAGGCGCCCCCGACGTGCAGTACAACTCCGCCCTGGCGCTCATGGAGATCTGCCGTGTGGCTGAGCAGAACTCGGACCTCCGGCGGTCGGCGTTCAAGCCGACGTCACCCGCCGCGCGCGCCGTGGTGGACCAGCTCCTCCGCGTGGTCACCAAGGCGGAGTACGACGATCTCCTGATCCCCTGCATTACGTCGCTAGGCTGCCTGTCGAGAACCTTCCGGGCGACGGAGACCCGGATCATCGGGCCGCTGGTGAACCTCCTGGACGAGCGGGAAGCCGACGTGTCCCGGGAGGCGGCCGTGGCGCTGACCAAGTTCGCCTGCACGGAGAACTACCTGCACGTGGACCACTCCAAGGCCATCATCAACGCCAGCGGCGCCAAGCACCTGGTCCAGCTGGTGTACTTCGGGGAGCAGGTGGTGCAGGTGGCGGCGCTCCTCCTCGTGTGCTACATCGCGCACAACGTCCCCGACAGCGAGGACCTCGCGCAGGCGGAGATCCTCACCGTGCTGGAGTGGGCGTCCAAGCAGCCGTTCATGGTGCAGGACACGTTGATCGAGAATTTGTTGCCGGAGGCCAAGATCCGGATGGAGCTCTACCAATCCAGAGGGGCAAAAGGTTACCATTAACGTACGTCAAATTGATCGATCCACGTGCACCCACCGGTTTTGTTGCAGATCCGAGAGGCTGGCATGGCATGGCATCGCATCGCATGGCATGCATGTACGTAGGAAGAACACACAAGCTGACTTCTTCACATCTGCCTAGCAATGTGTATATACATCTCAGGTGCTTTTGCGTATACTTTGCTTGACCCTTTTGATCCCAACATAGGTTGCAAAATGGTTTGTATCAATCCGTGTGATTAACATCTTTTGGTTGGGGATAGGGCCTTGACACTGGAGGCGGTTAATTTTATCGTGGACATGAGAAGGTTGTGTAGGGTCTGATGATGTTCCTTCTTAACTTGTAACTTGTACCTTTCTTGGGGGTATAGCCATTTCTTCTTATTCTGAGTTTAGCATCTTGTACTCTCATTTCACCCTAATGGTCGGTGTATATTAGTATTCACTTAATTACGAGAAGGAACTTGTCAAGTTTATATCCTGTCTCTTTCGATTGCCATTACGAGTATCTCATTTGCCAATCTGATCAACTCAAAAATTACTGAATCATCTCTGCATATCTATGTATGATTCTCTCTTGTCAATGTCTATTCATGACAAAACAGTTCAATTTTGCACATGGTTATTTAGACGAAAGCCACGAACAACGCCAAGCTTTATAAATTATTAGAGCCACAACAATAAGGCCAATTATTTACGAAGCTCACTGATTACAAAACAAAGCGAACACCACAATGAAATTACTCCTTTAAGAGCATCTCTAATAGACAGACCCTATCGCGTGGACACTTAAAATCGTTATGCGGGCCGAGAAAAACGTGTTTTAAGGGTCAATTTTAGCTGGGGCCGAACAGATTCCATATAATCAACACGTAAAAAAGACTATTCTCTAAATATACCCACCACCTCGACTCCCTCGACGCACCGCCGCCCCCGCCACCAATCCTCCCTCGACGCGCTGCCGCCCCACCGTGCCTCTCTCGACGTGCCTCTGTCGCCTCCATGCGTCAATCCAACCACTGCCGCCCCTTCCGTCCGCTGGACTGGGGTTCCACGCCCCCCACTGCCGCCCGCACCACCAGCAAAGCCACCGTCAACTGCAATCGGCACCGCAGTTCGCCGTGATCCTCTTCCTCGCAGGCCCCAACGCCTCCACGCCCACCGCCACGGAGATTGACGCGCTCGTCGCCGTTCTCCACCGCCGCCCCCCGACAACCTCTTCGTCTTCTCGCCACGGCGCCGCACGCCTCCTCTTCCGCTCCCTTCCTGCCGCCGTGGCCGCAACGCGCGAGCTTTGTCTCTTCTGCTCGAGGGCCTCCACCTCCTCACACCCTACCTCCGACAGCCGGCGGCCAAGGACAGGTGGGGCGGCGTCCGGGGCAGCGCAGACAGGTCACAGAGATGTTTCCATGGCAGTTGGGCTCCCGTCAACTGCCTTCTCCCGATACAGGGCACTGCAGAAGCAGACGCGGAAACTATGTTTTTGGAGATCGGGAGGAGCTTTTTACCGCACCCCTTAAAAAATGGTCGAAGGTGTATAAGGTGTCTGTTCGGGCTACTTTTTCGTCCAAAAATGAAAACTAGTGGTTAATTTACAGTTTGGTGGGATATAAGGGTTCTGCTAGAGATACTCTAAAGGATGCTAGGGTACCCGCCTCCTAAGGCCATCCACGGCCTCGTGCGACGTCTGATCCAATCCCTCCCTTACCGCCTGCCTGGCAGCCTTTCCGCGTCTGATCGTATTATCCTGTCCCTCACTGCCTGACGGCTTTGAAGGTCCATGATGCATGGGGAGGGGACTCCTATCGAGCCCCCTTGTATGTTGTCATTTGCCTTGCTACTGCGTGTGTGTTTCCAGCGCCTGGTGGGGCGACGTCGTGGGGTTAGTGATGGCTCGTGTCCGTGTCAGTTTTCCCCCGAAGAGGTAGGGATGATGCAGCACAACTACGATAGGTATTCCCATCAGTGATGAAACCAAGGTTATCGAACTAGTAGGAGAACCAAGCAACACTATGTAAACGGTACCTGCACACATAGAACAAATACTTGCAACCCGACGCGTAAGAGGGGTTGTCAATCCCTCCCGGGTAAAAGATTGGTAAAGATATAATTTGGTGGATGCAAATAGAATAACGGCAAATAAAATTCAGCAAGGTGTTTTTGGGCTTTTGATAATATAGATCTGAAAATAAAAGATGCAAATAAATAAAAAGGCAAATAGCAATATAGATCTGAAAATAAAAGATGAGAAAATAGACCCGGGGGTCGTAGATTTCACTAGTGGCTTCTCTAGAGAAAATAGCATACGACGGGTAAACAAATTACTGTTGGGCAATTGATAGAACTTCAAATAATTCTGCCGATATCCAGGCAATGATCATTACATAGGCATCACGTCCAAGATTAGTAGACCGACTCCTGCCAGCATCTACTACTATTACTCCACACATCGACCGCTATCCACCATGCATCTAGAGTATTAAGTTCATGGAGAAACGGAGTAATGCAATAAGAATGATGACATGATGTAGACAAGATCTATTCATGTAGGAACAGACCCCATCTTGTTACCCTTAATGGCAACGATAAATACGTGTCTTGTTGCCTCTTCTGTCACTGGGAAAGAACACCGCACGATCGAACCCATCACAAAGCACCTCTTCCCATGGCAAGACAAATCTATCTAGTCTGCCTAAGTAAACCAAGGATTCGAAGAAGAAATACGAGGCTATAAGTAATCATTCATATAAGAGATCAAAAACTCAAATAACTTTCATGGATAAGATAGATCTGATCATAAACTCAAAGTTCATCGGATCTCAACAAACACACCGCAAAAAGAGTTACATCAAATAGATCTCCAAGAGACCATCGTATTGAGAATCAAAAAGAGAGAAGAAGCCATCTAGCTACTGCCTATGGACCCAATGTATACAATGAACTACTCACGCATCATCAGAGAGGCATCAATGAGGATGATGAACCCCTCTGTGATGATGTCTAGATTGGATCTCGTAGTTCTGGAAAATGCGGCAGCTGGAATTGTTTTTCGTCGACTCCCCTATGATTTCTGGAATATTTGGGTATTTATAGGGCGAAGAGGCGGTGCGGGAGGCCACTGAGGTGAGCACAACCCACCAGGGCGCGCCTGGGCCCCTAGGCGCGCCCAGTTGCGTTGTGCCCCCCTCGGGGCACCCCTGTGGTACTTCTTTGGCCCATCCTGTGTCTTTTGGCCCAGAAAAATTCTCCAAAAAATTTCGCTGCATTTGGACTCCGTTTGGTATTGGTTTTTTGCGAAGTAAAAAATAGCAACTAACACTTGGCACTATGTCAATAGGTTAGTCCCAAAAAATGATATAAAGTTGCTATAAAATGATTGTAAAACATCCAAGAATGATAATATAACAGCATGGAACAATCAAAAATTATATATATATTGGAGGCGTATCAGCATCCCCAAGCTTAATTCCTGGTCGTCTTCTTGTAGGTAAGTGATAACAACATAATTTTTGATGTGGAATGCTGGCGAACATGTTCATCACATATTCTTTTCTTTTGTAGCATGGACATATGGACTTCTATATGGTTCAAAGCAATAGTCTAGTTTTGACATGAAGATTTCAATACTCAAGCATATCAACAAGAAACCATGTCTTTCCAAATAGCAACGTTAAAGCAAGTTATCCCTAGCCCATCATGCTCAGTCATTGATCCATTCATGAAACACACTCGCGTATTAGCTACATCCAGTGCTCAAGTACGATCATAGTGCCCCTTAGTTGGTTCTTTATAAGAGAAGATGGAGACTCAAATAAAAATAAAAATTGCATAAAGTAAATAGAAATCCCCTTCGCAGAGGGAAGTTGGGATTTGTAGTGGTGCCAGAGCTCAAGGCGAAAATTAAGAGATAAAACATTTTGAGAGGCATACTTTTCCCATCAACGAGAACGATCGAGTAATTCCCAACACTTTCCATGCTATATATATCATATGCGGTTCCCAAAAGGAAAATAAAGTTTATTCTTTTTTCCACCATACTTTCACATTCCATGGCTAGCCGTATCCATGAGTGCCGTCCATACCAACACTTTCCAAAGAATTTATTATTTGAAAACATAAAGTAAATTTCTTTTTCATTTTGGGACTGGGCATCCCTAATACCTTTGTCGTACTCTTGTGCAATGACAAGTGAATCAACATTCATCTTGATAATAACACATCTAGCATGGAAAATATTGATCACCCCCTGCCGCTTCATGAGTGTTATGAGCACACAAAAAGGAAATTTATTTTGAAATTAGAGATGGCACAAACAAATTTGCTTAGAACGGCACGGAAATACCACATATAGGTAGGTATGGTGGACTGATATGATAAAACTGGGTTTATGGTTTTTGGATGCACAAGTAGTGTTCCTACTTAGTACAAATGGAGGCTAGCAAAAAGATTGAGAAGCAACCAACCAAGAAACGAAAAATCACGTAAGCTAGCATGAAGCATAACTAACACCGAATAATGCACAACAAGTAGGATATAATTTCATTGCATAACTATTGACATTCGTGCTTACATAGGACATCACAAACCTTAACATTAGTATTCTTACTAAAGCATAATTACTCATCAACATAACTCACATACAACTATCATCATATCTCAAAACTATTAAAAATAATCAAGTTTATTTTGTCCTATGATCTTCATGAAAGTTTTTATTATATCCCTCTTGGATATCTACCACTTTGGGACTAATTGCATTTGTTGCAAATGCTTTTGATAAGACCAAGCAAATTTAAGTGAAGAACATGAGCATAAAAAATTTCGTCTCTCAAAATAATATAAGTAAAGCATGAGAATTTCTTCAAAAATTTACTAGCTCTCAAATAAATCTAAGTGAAGCATGAGATCACTAATTCAAAAATATTAAAGCACACCATGCTCAAAAAGATATAAGTGAAGCACTAGAGCAATTCCATAGCTCAAAAAAAATTAAGTGAAGCATGAAGAGCAATTCTAACAAATCATAGCATAATTTTGGCTCTCTCAAATAGGTGTGTCCAGCAAGGATACTTGTGACAAAATAAAAAGCAAAACAAGCAAAGACTCATATAATACAAGATGCTCCAAGCAAAACTAATGATATGTGATGAATAAAAATATAGCCTCAAGTAAAATATCGATGATTGTTAGAAGAAAGAGGGGATGCCACTCGGGGCATCCCCAAGCTTAGTTGCTTGTTCATCTTTGAATATTACCTTGGGGTGCGGTAGCATCCCCAAGCTTAGGCTCTTATTACTCGTTATTCCTTCATCCATCGTGATCTCACCCAAAACTTGAAAACTTCAATCACACAAAACTTAACAAAACCTTCATGAGATCCGTTAGTATAAGAAAGCGAATCACTACTCTAAGTACTGTTCCAAACCCATTCATATTTTATTTTTGCATTATATCTATTGTATTTCAACTTTACCATGGCTTATACCCTCCGATACAAACCATAGATTCATCAAAATAGGCACACAATGCAAAGAAAACAGAATCTGTCAAAAACAGATCAGTCTATAGGAATCTGAAAACTTTGAATACTTCTGTAACTCTAAAAAATCTGAAAAATTAGGACAACGTGGGAAATTCATATATCATTTTTGTGTAAAAAATTCAGAATTTTATCGCGCTTCCGTGATTTTAAACATATTTTTCAACAAGATCAAATCAACTATCACCCAACATGATCCCAAAGGCTTTACTTAGCGCAAACACTAATTAAAACATAAAAACACAATCAGAAGAGTAGCATAATTTTATTCATTGGGTTGCCTCCCAACAGGTGCTATCGTTTTATGCCCGTAGCTAGGCATAATGCATAGTTTCAAGTGTTAGCATCTTTCTTCTTGTTCTCCGTAGATGTGTTCTTGCCAAGAGGTTTTGCAAAAATAACTTGAAACACATTATCCGTAGTAATTTTAGCATTATTAAGTTGCCCATCTGTGTACCCCCTTTGATTTCCAGCAACAATCCGAGAATATTGTTGAGTGACATCATTAAAACTCGTTGGATTATATCTAAAACGGGAATTTCCCTTTTAAGATTATCATCAAATATTTGATTATTTCCAAGCAAATGTCTCAACATATAATCACTATTATAAAGGATCTCATCTATCACCAGTTTTTCATGGTTCTTACCATAAAAATCAAAGATTTCCTTAGCTTCCCATAATATGTAATCAAAATCATTCATAAGGACATGGGTTGCTCTCTTTTTAGCTTTAGGATCCTTAATAATGGGTAACTCATAAAACAATCTCTGCAAGGTAGGATGGGCACGGATAAATCTATTTTCAAGTTTCAGAACAAGTGTTGAAATAGCTTCCGCATATGATTAAGTTTTCTTAAGTATAGGAGTATCATCAAGAGTCAAATTTCCAACGCTGTTAAAAAAATTCTTGAATATGTTCTTTCCCCATAACGTTCCCTTGCCCCAGATCGTCCAATTTTAGGAGTTAGGCCATCGTCTGTTTCTGCCATACCAAAGTTACTCATGGTGACGAGTTCAAGCAAAGTAACAGATGTGACAAGAAAACGGCAAACAAAAAAGAGGGCGAATAAAGCAGCAAATTTTTGTGAAGTGTGGGAGATGAAAACGAGAGGCAAATGGCAAATAATGTAAATTGCAAGGAGATAAAATTTGTGATTAGGAACCTGATAGATGTTGATGATGTCTCCCTGGCAACGGTGCCAGAATTCCTTTCTTGATGGCTCGTGTCCGCGTCAGTTTTTTCCTAAAGAGGAAGGGATGATGCAGTACATCTATGGTAGGTATTTCCCTCAGTGATGAAACCAAGGTTATCGAACCAGTAGAAGAACTAAGCAACACTATGTGAGCAGTACCTGCACACAAAGAACAAATACTTGCAACCCGACGCGTAAGAGGGGTTGTCAATCCCTCCCGGTGAAAGATTGGTAAAGATATAATTTGGTAGATGCAAATAGAATAACGGCAAATAAAATTCAGCGAGGTATTTTTGGGTTTTTGATAATATAGATCTATAATAAAAGATGCAAATAAATAAAAGTGCAGACAACAATATATATCTAAAAATATAAGATGAGAAAATAGACCCCGGGGTCATAGATTTCACTAGTGACTTCTCTCGAGAAAATAGCATACTGTGGGTAAACAAATTACTGTTGGGCAATTAATAGAACTTCAAATAGTTATGATGATATCCAGGCAATGATCATTATATAGGCATCACGTCCAAGATTACTAAACCGACTCCTGTCTACATCTACTACTATTACTCCACACATAGACCGCTATCCAACATGCATCTAGTGTATTAAGTTCATGGAGAAATAGAGTAATGAAATAAGAATGATGACATGATGTAGACAAGATCTATTCATGTAGTAATAGACCTCATATTGTTATCCTTAAAGGTAACGATCAATACGTGTCTTGATGCCCCTTCTGTCACTGGGAAAGAACAACGCACGACCGAACCCATCACAAAGCACCTCTTTCCATGGCAAGAACAATCGATCTAGTCGGCCTAACTAAACCAAAGATTCGAAGAAGAAATACTAGCCTATAAGCAATCATGCATATAAGAGATCAAAAACTCAAATATTTTTTGTGGATAAAATAGATCTGATCATAAACTCAAAGTTCATCGGATCAACAAACACACCGCAAAAAGAGTTACATCAAATAGATCTCCAAGAGACCATTGTATTGAGAAGCAAAAAGAGAGAAGATGCCATATAGCTACTGCCTATAGACCCATAGGTCTACAATGAACTACTCACGCATTATCGAAGAAGCACCAACGAGGATGATGAACCCCTCCGTGATGGTGTCTAGATTGAATCTCGTGCTCATCGAACTTGCGGCGGCTGGAATTGTTTTTCGCAGACTCCCCTAGGGTTTCTGGAATATTTGGGTATTTATAGGGCGAAGAGGCGGTGCGGGAGGCCACCGAGGTGGACACAACCCACTAGGGCGCGCCTGGGCCCCCATGCGCACCCACGTGGGTTGTGCCCCCCTCGGGGCACCCATCTGGTAATTCTTTGGCCCATCATGTCTCTTCTGGCCCAGAAAATCTCCAAAAAGTTTTGCTGCATTTGGTATTGATTTTCTACGAAGTAAAAAACAAGCAAAAAATAGCAACAGGCACTGGGCACTATGTCAATAGGTTAGTCCCAAAAAATGATATAAAGTTGCTATAAAATTATTTTAAAACATCCAAGAATGATAATATAACAACATGGAATAATCAAAAATTATAGATACGTTGGAGCCGTATCAGTTAGGTTGCTATCTACCCGGATACTCACCGCGTCATGATCAGGTTGCTATGGCATCTAACCGGATGTTCGACGCTGCTAGTCCTGGCTGGTTGGCGTGTTTTGGGTGGGTTTGGTGTGTTCCGGGTGGGTGGTGTGTCTGATTTGGGTTGCTGGCTGATGTCTACTACACAACCTTCTTCTTGTAGACGTTGTTGGGCCTGCAAGTGCACATGTTTGTAGGACAGTAGCAAATTTCCCTCAAGTGGATGACCTAAGGTTTATCAATCCGTGGGAGGCGTAGGATGAAGATGGTCTCTCTCAAGCAACCCTGCAACCAAATAACAAATAGTCTCTTGTGTCCCCAACACACCCAATACAATGGTAATTGTATAGGTGCACTAGTTCGGCGAAGAGATGGTGATACAAGTGCAATATAGATAGTAGATATAGGTTTTTGTAATCTGAAAATATAAAAACAACAAGGTAACTAATGATAAAAGTGAGCGTAAACGGTATTGCAATGATATGAAACAAGGCCTAGGGTTCATACTTTCACTAGTGCAAGTTCTCTCAACAATAATAACATAGATAGATCATATAACAAGCCCTCAACATGCAACAAAGAGTCACTCCAAAGCCACTAATAGCGGAAAACAAACGTAGAGATTATGGTAGGGTACGAAACCACCTCAAAGTTATTCTTTTGGATCGATCTATAAAAGAGTTCGTACTAGAATAACACCTTAAGACACAAATCAACCAAAACCCTAATGTCACCTAGATACTCCATTGTCACCTCAAGTATCTGTGGGCATGATTATACGATATGCATCACACAATCTCAGATTCATCCAACCAACACAAAGTACTTCAAAGAGTGCCCCAAAGTTTCTACCGGAGAGTCAAGAACGTGTGCTAACCCCTATGCATAGGTTCGTGGGCGGAACCCACAAGTTGGTCACCAAAACATACATCAAGTGGCACGTGATATCCCATTGTCACCACAGATAAACACGGCAAGACATACATCAGGTGTTCTCAAATAAAGACTTAATCCAATAAGATAACTTTCAAGAGGTAAACTCAATTCATCACAAGAGAGTAGAGGGTGAGAAACATCATAAGATCCAACTACAATAGCAAAGCTCAGGATACATCAAGATCGTGCCATAGAGGGAACACGAGAGAGAACACGAGAGAGAGAGAGAGAGAGAGAGATCAAACACATAGCTACTGGTACATACCCTCAGCCCCGAGGGTGAACTACTCCCTCCTCGTCATGGATAGCGCCGGGATGATGAAGATGGCCACCAGTGATGGATTCCCCCTCCGGTAGGGTGCCGGAATGGGCTCCCGAGAGGTTTTTGGTGGCTACAGAGGCTTGCAGCGGCGGAACTCCCGATCTATCTTGATTTCTGATGGTTTTAGGGTACGTAGGCATATATAGGTGAAAGAAGTCGGCCGGGAGGTTCTCGAGGGGCCCACGAGACAGGAGGCCACCACCTTATAAGGGGGGCGCAGCCTCCTATCTCGTGGCCTCCTCGAGGATCTTCTAACATGGACTCCAAGTCTCCAGGATCATATTCTTCCAAAAAAATCACGCTGCCAAAGGTTTCATTCCGTTTGGACTCCGTTTGATATTCCTTTTCTTCGAAATACTAAGACAGGCAATAAAACAGCAATATGGGTTGGGCCTCCGGTTAATAGGTTAGTCCCAAAAGTAATACAAAAGTGTATAATAAAGCCCATAATCATTCAGAACACATAGTAATATAGCATGAATGTTTCATAAATTATAGATACGTTGGAGACGTATCAGCATCCCCAAGCTTAATTCCTACTCGTCCTCGAGTAGGTAAATGATAAAAGAAAGAATTTATGAAGTATGAATGCTAGAAGGTGCACAAGTTTTATCAATGATAATTTCAATCACCTTTTCTAGCATGATAATATGTCATAACAGTAGTTCATCTCATAAAAAAATTCATAATCAAGTAACAAGCAATTCACATGTTAAAGCATAGACCATAAACTTTCTTGAAAACTAGCAAACTTCATTCCCAGTCATTCAAACAATTGCAATCCATCTTATTTTCAGGAAGTCTATGTCAGAGCTTGGTAGCAACTCACATACTCAACTATCATATAGTCTTCTACAATTGCTAACACTCACGCAATACTTGTGGTTATGAAGTTTTAATCAGACACAGAGAAAGATTGGGGCTTATAATGTTGCCTCCAAACGTATTCACCTTTGGGTGATGTCAACAATAATAGTTCATGCTAACTTACATTCAATTGGATATATATATCAGGATCACCCCAACACAAAGTGCTTGCCAAAGGATAAAATGAAAAGGGAAAGGTGAAGATCACCTTGACTCTTGCATAAAGGTAAAAGACATAAAGTAAAAGATAGGCCCTTCGCAGAGGGAAGCAGAGGTTGTCATGCGCTTTTAGGGTTGGATACACAAAATCTTAATGCGAAAGAATGTCACTTTATATTGCCCCTTGTATATGGACCTTTATTATGCAGTCCATCGCTTTTATTGCTTCCATAACAAGTTCGTACAAAGCTTATTTTCTCCGCACTAATAAGTCATGCATATTTAGAGAGCAATTTTTATTGCTTGCACCGATGACAACTTACTTGAAGGATCTTACTCAATCCATAGGTAGGTATGGTGGACTCTCATGGCAAAACTGGGTTTAAGGATATTTGGAAGCACAAGTAGTATCTCTACTTGTTGCAAGGAATTTTGGCTAGCATGAGGGGGAAAGGCAAGCTCAACATGTTTGAATGATCCATGACAATATACTTTAACTAAGATGTCGGAAAACATAACCATTACGTTGTCTTCCTTGTCCAACATCACTCTTTAGCATGTCATACTTAATGAGTGCTCCCAATTATAAAAGATGTCTACAATAGTATATTTATATATGAAATCTCTTTCCTTCAATATTCTTTCATGAATTGTTCAAATGACCAATACAATGCTTGCTAACCTCCAATAAATTTACAACCTCTACTTCTTAGACGTGAAGTCATTACTCCCCATGGGATAAGAAAATGAGGCATATATAATTTCAGATTCATGACAATCAACTCATTCAACAATTTACTAGGATATAAGTGAAGCACACGAGTAAATGACAAACTACTCCAAAAAGATATAAGTGAAGATCAATGAGTAGCTAAATAATTATGTAACTACATGAAGACTCTCTCTCATTTAATAATTTCAGATCTTGGTACTCTAATCAAACAGCAAGCAAAGCAAGATAAAATGACAATGCAAGGATAGCTCAACTCATGTGAAGAAGCAAAAACTTAGGCTCAACCGATACTAACCGATAGTTGTTGAAGAAGAAAGGTGGGATGCCTACCGGGGCATCCCCAAGATTAGATGCTTGAGACTTCTTGAAATATTATCTTGGGGTGCCTTGGGCATCCCCAAGCTTGAACTTTTGTGTCTCCTTAATTCCTCTCATATCATGGTTTCTCTTTTTATCAAAAGCTTCATTCACACCAAACTCAACAAGAACTCGTGAGATAGGTTAGTATAAACCAATGCAAAACCTTATCATTTTCTACTGTAACAAATCACTAAAATTATTATCCAACATTGCATACTAAATGCCTCTGTATATTTAATACTACTATCCTCAAATAGAATCATTAAACAAGCAAACATATGCAAACAATGCAACCATAACAGCAATCTGTCAAAACAGTACAGTCTGTAAAGAATGCAAGAGTAATAATACTTCCCTAACGCCAAAAATTATGAAATAAAATTCTCAATGTAGTAAATTTATCAGAGATCATTATGCAAAAGGTTTCAACATTATATCATGCTCTGAATTTTCTAGGTAATGTTTGCAACAGCGGTAAACTTTCTGTTTTCAAACAGCAGCATGTATACTAGCAAAATAAGCATGGCAAAGGCTATCCTTGACTTTTTTATTGAAACTAAAGATGCAAAACATTATTCTAAATAACAGCAAGAAAATACTAACAAAAGAAAATGACGCTCCAAGAAAAACACATATCATGTGGTGAATAAAAATATAGCTCCAAGTAAAGTTACCGATGAACGAAGACGAAAGAGGGGATGCCATCCGGGGCATCCCCAAGCTTAGGCTCTTGGACATCCTTTAATATTACCTTTGGGTGCCTAGGGAATCCCCAAGCTTAGGCTCTTGCCACTCCTTATTCCATAGTCCATCGAATCTTTACCCAAAACTTGAAAACTCCACAACAGAAAACTCAACAGAAAACTCGTAAGCTCCGTTAGTATAAGAAACTAAAACCACCACTTAGGTACTATAATAAACTCATTCTAAATTCATATTGCTGTAATATCTACTGTATTACAACTTCTCTATGGTTCATACCACTTAATACTAGCCATAGATTCATCAAAATAAGCAAACAACACATATAAAACAGAATCTGTCAAAAACAGAAAAGTCTGTAGTAATCTGTATCAAACGTATACTTATGGAACTCCAAAACTCCTACAAAATTAGGAAGTCCTGAGAAACTTGTGTACCAATCCAGAGAAAAAAGAATCAGATCAGAAGCACGTTTCTGTGAATTAACAAAACTACTTTACTGGGTGCAAAAGTTTCTGATTTTCAGCAGGATCAACACAACTATCACCGTAAGCTATCCTAAAGGTCTTACTTGGCACTTTATTGAAATAAAATTTATAAAACATGATTAATACAGTAGAATAATCATGTGGACACACAAAAACAGTAATGCCTTTCTAGCTAGGCATGCTGATGACAATGATGCTCACATAAAAGATAAGAATTGAAACATAACGGGAGCATCATGAAGCACATGACTAGCACATTTAAGTCTAACCCACTTCCTATGCATAGGGGTTTTGTGAACAAACAACTTATGGGAATAATAATCCACTAGCATAGGAAGGTAAAACAAGCATAGCTTCAAGATTTTAAGCACATAGAGAGGAAACTTGATATTATTGCAACTCCTACAAGCATATGTTCCTCCCTCATAATAATTTTCAGTAGAATCATGAATGAATTCAACAATATAACCAGCACCTAAAGCATTCTTTTCATGATCTACTTGCATAGAATTTTTACTACTCTCCACATAAACAAAATTCTTCTCATTCGGAATAGTAGGAGTATCATAAGAGACTTGAACACTAAAAATTGTTTCCACATAAAAAGAGTAATGTTCAGAAAAAGGGTAATCATAATCATGACAAGATTTGTAAATATAATCATCACTACTTTTTATAGCATAAGTTTCATCACAATAATCATCATAAGTAGCAACTTCGTTCTCATCATAATCGATTGAAACCTCTCCCAAGATAGTGGAATCACTAAATAAAGTTTACACTCTTCCAAATCCACTTTCATATTCGTCACAATAAGATTCAACATCCTCCAAAATAGTGGGATCACTAATTCCTAAAGTTGACACTCTTCCAAACCCACTTTCACCAATATAATCATCATAAGTAGGAGGCATGGTTTCATCATAACAACTTTGCATATCAAAACTTGGGACGCTAAAAATACCATCTTCATTAAACATAGCATCCCTAAGCTTGGGACAAACATTAATTCCAGCAAATATATTCTCAAATATGTCATCCTCATCAAACATAGCTTCTTCAAGCTTGGGCCCTTTCATATCATAAGCATAATCACTCTCATCATCAAAAATATTGATAGCACCAATAGTATAGCAATTATCATCATCACAATGAGTAGTAGGAGCAACATCATTTGGGAGGGATACCTTTCTACCTTTTTTGCTCCTTATTTTCGTTTTCTTCTTCATATTATGTGTGGGTTCAACCTTCCTCTTTGAGCTCCTTATTGATGAGATTGGTTGAATAGAAAGCTCCTCCTCGTTACCTGATTCATCATGAGAAATAATAGGAGGATATTGGGAAGTCTCTTCCCTTTCATTAGTATTTTCATAATCTTCTATTTGCTTTCTTTTCTTTAGGTAATTGGCAATATAAGGATTTTTAATGCAATTCTCCGCACAAAACAAATAAATCTTTTCTAGATCAATATCAAGGAATTTCTTATGGGCAAATTCTGGAAGGTCCTTCAGTAAACGTTTCAATTCTTCATAACCCAAAAGCAAACTAAGTTCATTGTAATGAGCAATGGAGATCAAATCATCACAATTTTTGGACACGATTCGACCATGAAACAATTTGCATAGGAGATGTAAATGACCACGTTCATTGCAAAGTTCACAAGTACGGCAAAGGAATTTTAAATTTTCAGCACTCACACCTAGCCTTTCATGCAACCATTTAGTTTCTAAGTGCTTATGCCTCTTGCAATAAATATCTTCTCTATTTGGTGTGTTCATGCAAACATGCACTCCACACAAGTTGACATGCTCATAAGAGATATTTTCATCATGACTAGAGCAACCATCATTAATACTATGGATATTCAAGGAGTTTATACTAACAACATTGCAATCATGCTCATCATTCAAAGATTTAGTACCAAGCATTTTAAAGCATTCTTCTTCTAGCACTTGAGCACAATTTTCCTCTCCATCATACTCACGAAATATATTAAAAAGACAAAGCGTATGAGACAAACTTAACTCCATTTTTTTGTAGTTTTCTTTTATAAATTAACTAGTGATAAAACAAGAAACAAAAAGACTCGATTGCACGATCTAAAGATATACCTTCAAGCGCTAACCTCCCCGGCAACGGCGCCAGAAAAGAGCTTAGTTGACGGGGTGTGAGTGAGTGCCCTTTACCTAGCCTCACCGGCAACGGCGCCAGAAAAGAGCTTGATATCTACTACACAACCTTCTTCTTGTAGACGTTGTTGGACCTGCAAGTGCACAGGTTTGTAGGACAGTAGCAAATTTCCCTCAAGTGGATGACCTAAGGTTTATCAATCTGTGGGAGGCGTAGGATGAAGATGGTCTCTCTCAAGCAACCCTGCAACCAAATAACAAAGAGTCTCTTGTGTCCCCAACACACCCAATACAATGGTAATTGTATAGGTGCACTAGTTCGGCGAAGAGATGGTGATACAAGTGCAATATAGATAGTAGATATAGGTTTTTGTAATATGAAAATATAAAAACAACAAGGTAACTAATGATAAAAGTGAGCGTAAACGGTATTGCAATGATAGGAAACAAGGCCTAGGGTTCATACTTTTACTAGTGCAAGTTCTCTCAACAATAATAACATAGATAGATCATATAACAAGCCCTCAAAATGCAACAAAGAGCCACTCCAAAGCCACTAATAGCGGAGAACAAACATAGAGATTATGGTAGGGTACGAAACCACCTCAAAGTTATTCTTTCAGATCGATCTATAAAAGAGTTCGTACTAGAATAACACCTTAAGACACAAATCAACCAAAACCCTAATGTCACCTAGATACTCCATTGACACCTCAAGTATCCGTGGGCATGATTATACGATATGCATCACACAATCTCAGATTCATCCAACCAACACAAAGTACTTCAAAGAGTGCCCCAAAGTTTCTACCGGAGAGTCAAGAACGTGTGCCAACCCCTATGTATAGGTTCGTGGGCGGAACCCGCAAGTTGGTCACCAAAACATACATCAAGTGGCACGTGATATACCATTGTCACCACAGATAAACACGACAAGACATACATCAAGTGTTCTCAAATAAAGACTCAATCCAATAAGATAACTTTCAAGAGGGAAACTCAATTCATCACAAGAGAGTAGAGGAGGAGAAACATCATAAGATCCAACTACAATAGCAAAGCTCAGGATACATCAAGATCGTGCCATAGAGGGAACACGGGAGAGAACACGAGAGAGAGAGATCAAACACATAGCTACTGGTACATACCCTCAGCCCCGAGGGTGAACTACTCCCTCCTCATTATGGATAGCACCGGGATGATGAAGATGGCCACCGGTGATGGATTCCCCCTTCGGCAGGGTGCCGAAACGGGCTCCCGAGAGGTTTTTGGTGGCTACAGAGGCTTGCGGAGGCGGAACTCCCGATCTATCTTGATTTCTGATGGTTTTAGGGTACGTAGGCATATATAGGCGAAAGAAGTCGGCCGGGAGGTGCTTGAGGGGCCCATGAGACAGGAGACCACCACCCTGTAAGGGGGGCGCGGCCTCCTATCTCGTGGCCTCCTCGAGGATCTTCTGACGTGGACTCCAAGTCTCCAGGATCATATTCTTCCAAAAAATCACGCCGCCGAAGGTTTCATTCCGTTTGGACTCCGTTTGATATTCCTTTTCTTTGAAATACTGAAACAGGCAATAAAACCGCAATATGGGCTGGGCCTCCGGTTAATAGGTTAGTCCCAAAAGTAATATAAAAGTGTATAATAAAGCCCATAATCATTAAAAACACATAGTAATATAGCATGAATGCTTCATAAATTATAGATATGTTGGAGACGTATCACTGGCTCCCAGGTGTTGGCCGCCGCGTGGTCGGGTCCCTTATGTTCAACACCGTTGGGGCTTCCCGCCTAGCGTGTTCCGGATTGGGGTGTGTATCTGACTCGGGGGGAGGGGCCATGTATTATTGACCATAATAATTTCGCTTTGTCGCCCGTGCCTGATGGGTCGCTTCATTCGGTAATCTTCTGCATAGCCTTGTTATGGGCGGGTCTATTCTCACCATCGACTATTAGGATGTCACATTGTCGATCGTCTTTCTTTGTTGGATGTTGTCGGGTCTCTCGGATTGTTGGGTGATGTAGGGTCTCCCTGGCTGTCCAGCTTTGTCAGGTTGGGGCATTGTGTTTGTGCCCCCCTGGATCGCTTCGCTCGGTACCCTTCTGCTTCACCTCGTTCTGGGTGGTTATGTGTTCTTGTCAACTGAACTACTGAGCTATGCTAGATCACACCCCTTTCTTGTTGATTTTCTGTTGGGCGTCGCAGTGTCTATTTGGATGTTGGTGTTGGGAAACATAGTAGAAAACAAAAAAAATCGCACCTACAATCACCCAAGATCATACGAAGATTCATAACAGGTTGGGATCACGACCGTTACCATCACCAAGTTACATCGAAGGAAGAACCTGTCGGTGTAGAACGTACATGGAGTCCCTCGAATCATTGATGAACGATCCTTTGTACCGCCCACGAACAGTCCCTCAAACAGAAGACCGAAAGCACGACCTCTTTACTTAGTTGCAAGCACGCAAGCTTCACGATCCGGTAGCGCTTCGCTGTCCAGAGATAATAGTCACCGAAGAATTAGAGGGAGGAGATTAGAACCACACTGAGTTTTTAATTATGAGGACAAGAGGATTAGCCACACTCTAATTAGTTAACTAGGACCAACTAGAACATGAGCTAGAAGAACTAGAGGAAGCTCCAAAACTTGTATATCCAATAGAGCAAAAAACCTAGTGTATATAGGTTGGAGGAGGAGGAGAAGCAACCACCAAGGGGGAAAGTCCCCCTTGGGGTGCCGGCCGAAGGGGGAGGAGTAGGACTCCTCCCCAAGTCCAATTCGGCCCCCTTTACAAGGAAAGGGGGGCGCCTTCCTACTTGGGCCCTTGTGGCCCAAGTTGCCTTCCACCTCTTGGCCTTTTAAGGCCCATTGATATTTAAATTAAATATAAAATGTTCTAAATACCTCTAGGCCTTACCGTGGATGTTTGTATCGGTCCTTATTTGCACACGAATGATATTTGCGTGAACCTTTGGTTATCATGTGATGTTGCCTTTGCTTCACGATACTTTACAAAACCCGGGATGCATCGGTATCCTCCCGAGTCATCACTATGCTCGTTATACCAAAATCCTCGTTACTGGTTTTGTTCTTCTTTCTTGTTATTCTGTTCTGGCATCCCCATGATGAAGTCACGTGTGTCTGGCCAGAGGATGATTGATGCCGTGACACCGAGAGGGCCCTAAGGATATCTCTCCATCGTCGCAGGAGCATATCCCATTGTTGAGCTATCTGGTCACTTGTCAAACTCTCTAATGAACCTATAAATTCGTTATGATCACCGTGTTACAGGTGACGTTTGAGAAACCCGAAAGCTCATCGTACGGTAAGAAGTGACCACAATAGTCTCATGGTCTTCAGAGAAATTTCACAAGTCAACACTCCATGTTATTACAATTCAATGTTGATGACATTAACTCAATTCGTAACAAACAAGATTGGGTCAGTTTAATATGATCGTTCATCCAACGTCATAATCTCAATGTTGTTTTAGGACTATCGTTACACTTAATGATATCCTAAGATCCGGAAATGCGATCACCAACAACACTTGAGCTAGTCTTAGAGGCGAGACTAAGAACCTTTTATTTTACCATTTATCATTCCGCACGTGCATATGAGTTTTCCACTGAATCGCATATTCCAGGATCATAGCAGTTATAGCATAGAACATAAACTCCTTAATTATGGATATGGAAATGTAATAGGGCATATTTCCAACAGCCTCCCACTTGCACTAGAGTCAATAATCTAGTTTGCATAGTCTCTTTAACACCTATGGCTATCTGGTGTTGCTCATGCTTTGCTCGTGGTAGAGCCTTCATCATCGGGTCTGACACATTCAAATCCGTGTGAATCTGGGAGAATCTTCACATAGCCCTTCTCAACACATTGCCGTACAATGTGATACCTTTGTTCAATGTGTTCTGTCTTCATGTGTGATCTTGGTTCCTTTACATGAGCAACAACACCACTATTACCACAATAGAGGGCTGTTGGGTTCATAACACTTGGGAAAATGATCCAGAACGCCTCCTTTGAAGCTTCTGAAGCCGCAATATACTCTGCTTATGTCGTAGAATCCGCAACACTATTTTGTTTGAAATTCTTCCAAACAACCGCACCACCATTAAGTGTACAACATAACCTGATTGAGGTTTATAGTCATCTATATCAGTCACGAAGCTAGCATCGGTGTAACCATTTACAA
Source organism: Triticum aestivum (assembly GCF_018294505.1). Classification (NCBI taxonomy): domain Eukaryota; kingdom Viridiplantae; phylum Streptophyta; class Magnoliopsida; order Poales; family Poaceae; genus Triticum; species Triticum aestivum. Next base: position 256,291,888 of record NC_057813.1, on the reverse strand, counting down.
TGAGTTCTTTTTCATCTCCATAAACAAGGAGCATATCCTTTGTTCTCTATGGTACTTAAGAATATTCTTAACTGCTATCCAGTGAGCCTATCCTGGATCACTCTAGTATCTGCTACTAACACTTACCGCATAAGAAACATCTGGTCTAGTACATATCATATTATACATGATGGAGCCAATTGCAGAGGCATATGGTACTCCACTCATTTGCACTCACTCATCAACTGTCTTGGGACATTGATTTCTGCTAAGTTTCATGCCATGTGACATTGGGAGAAAACCTTTCTTTGCATTCTCCATTTTAAACCTCTTTTAAACATTGTCAATATATGTGCTGTAGCTTAGTGCTATTTAGACGTCTTGATCTATCTCTATAGATCTTTATGCCCACTACATGCAATCTCACCTAAGTCCTTCATTGAATACACACTCTTTAAATAGTCTTTTATTGTGCCAAGATACTTAGTACCATTCCCAATCAATAATATGGCATCCACATATAATATTAGAAATACTACAGAGCTCCCACTAAACTTCTTGTATACACAAGCTTCTTCATCATCTTTAACAAAGCCAAACTCTTTTACTACTTTATCAAAACGTTGATTCCATCTCCTCAATGCTTGCTTCAAACCATACATTAACCTTTGAAGCTTGCACACATTTCTGTCATCCTTTGGATCGACAAAACCTTCTGTTGTATCATGTATACATCCTCTTCCATATTTCCATTTAGGAAAGCAGTTTTGACATCCATTTCCATATCCCGTAATCAAAATATGCAGCTATATCCATCATAATCCATACAGATTTTAGCATTGCTAATGGAGAGAAAGTTTCATCATAATCAACTTCCTCAACTTGCGAAAACCCTTTTGCAACTAGCCTTGCTTTATAGATGGTGGGATTACCATCCGCATTTGTTTTTCTTTTGAAGATCCATTTACATTGAATGGGTTTTACACCCTCTAGAGGATCAACCTGAAGGAAATGTGCCCTAGAGGCAATAATAAAGTTGTTATTTTATATTTCCTTATTCATGATAAAAGTTTATTATTCATGCTAGAATTGTATTGGTCGGAAGCTTAAATACATGTGTGAATACATAAACAAATACCGCGTCCCTAGTAAGCCTCTACTAGACTAGCTCGTTGATCAAACATGGTTAAGGTTTCCTAACCATAGACATGTGTTGTCATTTGATAATGGTATCACATCATTAGGAGAATTATGTGATGGATAAGATGACCCATCCGTTAGCTTTGCATATGATCGTTCAGTTTATTGCTACTGCTTTCTTGAATGTCAAATACATGTTCCTTCGACCATGAGATGATGCAACTCCCGAATACCGGAGGAATACCTTGTGTGCTATCAAACATCACAACGTAACTGGGTGATCATAAAGATTCTCTATGGGTATCTCCGAAGGTGTTTGTTGAGTTGGCATGGATCGAGATTGGGATTTGTCACTCTGAGTATCGCAGAGGTATCTATGGGCCCTCTCGGTAATACACATCACAAGAAGCTTGCAAGCAAAGTGACTAAGGAGTTAGTTGCATGATGATGTATTACGGAACGAGTAAAGAGACTTGCTGTTAACGAGATTGAACTAGGTATAGAGATACCAACGATGGAATCTCGGGCAAGTAACATACCGATAGACAAAGGGAATTACGTATGTTGTCATAAAGGTTCGACCAATAAAAGATCTTCGTGGAATATGTAGGAATCAATATGGGCATCCAGGTCCCGCTATTGATTATTACCCGGAGAGGTGTCTCGGTCATGACTACATAATTCCCGAACCCGTAGGGTCGCACACTTAATGTTCGTTGATGCTAGAGTAGTATTGGGATACACTACTAGGGAAAACCTTATACACAGAATCTTAGCAGCAGCGCGGCACAAAAAGAAGCGCTACTGCTAATTAGCAGTAGCGCGGGTTTTAAACCCTCGCTACTACTAAGTTGATAGTAGTAGCGCGGGTTTTTAACCCTCGCTACTACCAAGCAGTCTCTACCGTGCCCCCCGACACATGCCATAGTAGTAGTGAGGCGTATAAATCCGCGCTACTACTAAGTTTATAGTAGTAGCGCGGTTTTATACCCCTTGCTACTACTAAGTACGAGGTAGGTGAAGTCGCCATATCCTCGGCCGAATCCCCATCTCCTCCCCCAAATCCCTCCTCTCTTCCACCACTCTCTCCTCTCACTTTCCATATGCTCTGACATGGACCTCTTGCCCATGCACCCATCCTCCTCCATGGCGCCAAAAGAGGCCGCCGCCTCGCGCCACTGGCATCTAGGAGCTGGCCGGTCTTCCACTGACGTCTAGGAGGCGGCCGCCCCGCGCCACCACACCGGAGTACCTCGCCACCGGTGACTAGCTCCGCTGCTCCCTACATCACCTTCCTCTCTCCCTCGGTTTTCCTTTTCTCTCTCTCCCTCTCGTTTGACTCACCCTCCCATGTCCATGCCCGTGCAGGTCGTCGCCATGGATGACCCGGAGCTATCTGGCATGGTTGGGAAGAGGAGCCCCACGCCGCGGTCTGGCTCTGCCATAGAAACGGGCCCTCTCCAACAGCCACTGCTGGATCTGGTCTTCCGCTGTCCGTTCATGCCTCTGGTGATGCCAATCATTGCTAGATCTTACCATTGCTGCCATTGACAGCACGCACAGGATCGAGAATTTTTTTTGTTTTTGAAAGTAATAGCAGTAGCGTGGGGTATAAGACCCACTACAGCTAATTAGCAGTAGCGCTATTTGCAACGCACGCTACAGCTAACCATGTATAGTAGTAGCGTGTGTCAACACGCGCTACTGCTACAAGTTAGCTGTGGTGCCGTATCAGTAGCGCGGGCACCCACGCTACTGATACACTCAAACCCCGTGCTGCTCCTAGGCTTTTCCCTAGTAGTAATATTTGATGAGTGGTATCAGAGCCAGGTCTATGCATAGATGATATGCATGAGTAGAACACAAAGAAGTTGTGGGTGGTGATCTTCATACTACTTACCACCAAAGTCTTATTTTGATTTGGTGGCATTGTGGGATGAAGCAGCCCAGACCAACCTTACATGCCCATGCACATGAGACTGGTTCCACCGACTGATATGTAACTTGTATTGCATAAAGGTGGCTGACGGGTGTCCATTTCTCCTACTTTAGTTGAATCAAATTTGACTACGGCCGGTCCTTGAAGAAGGTTAAAACAGAAAACTTGATAATCACCATTGTGGTTTTGCGTAGGTAAGAATGGTTCTTGCTAGTTGCCCGTAGCAACCACGTAAAACTTGCAACAACAAAGTAGAGGATGTCTAACATGTTTTTGCAGGGTATGTTGTGATGTGATATGGTCAAGACGTGATGTGATATACGTTGTTGTATGAGATGATCATGTTTTGTAATATCGACAACCAGTCAGAGCCTTAGGGTTGTATTGTAATTATTGTATGAAATGCAAGCGCCACGTAATTTCTTTTCTTTATCGCTATGCGTTAGAAATAGTTGTAGAAGCAATAGTTGGCGAGATGACCCTGATGCAACGATGGAGATCAAGGTGTCGAGCCGGTGATGATGGAGATCATGCCGATGCTTTGGAGATGGATATCAAAAGCACAAGATGATGATGGCCATATCATGTCACATATTTTGATTGCATGTGATGTTTATCTTTTATGCATCTTATTTTGCTTAGAAAGACGATAGCATTATAAGATGATCCCTTCACTTTTTCAAGATAAAAGTGTTCTCCCTGAGTATGCATCGTTGCCAAAGTTCGTCGTTTCGAAGCACCACATGATGATCGGGTGTGATAGACTCTATGTTCACATACAACGGGTGTAAGCCAGTTTTGCACATGCAGAATACATGGGTTAAACTTGACGAGCCTAGCATGTACAGACATGGTCCCAAAACACTGGAGACCAAAAGGTCAAACATGAGTCATGTAGTAGATATGATTAACATAGAGATGTTCACCATTGATGACTACCCATCTCACGTGATGATCGGACATCGGTTAGTTGATTTGGATCATGTATCACTAAGATAACTTGAGGGATGTTAATTTAAGTGGGAGTTCATTAGTAATTTGATTATTTGAACTAAAATTTATCATGAACATAGTCCCAATGTCTTTGCAAATTATGTTGTAGATCAATAGCTCACGATGTAGCTCCCTTTTTTTGATACATTCCTAGAGAAAATTAAGTTGAAAGATGATGGTAGCGATAATGTGGATTGGGTCCATGATTTGAGGATTATCCTCATTGCTGCACAGAAGAATTATGTCCTTGATGCACCGCTAGGTGACAAACCTGCTGTAGGAGCTGCTGCGGATGTTATGAACGTTTGACAAGATCGATCTGATGACTACTTAATAGTTTAGTGCGCCATGCTTTATGGCTTAGAATCCGGTCTCCATAGACATTTTGAACACCATGGAACACATGAGATGTTCCAAGAGCTAAAATTGGTATTTCAGGGTCATGCCCGTGTTGAGAGGTATGAGACCTCTGACAAGTACTTTGCCTACAAGATGGAGGAGAATAGCTCAGCCAGTGAGCATGTGTTTGGAATGTCTGGGTACTACAATTGCTTGTATGAAGTGGGAGTTAATCTTCCAGATAAGATAGTGATTGGCATATTTCTCCAGTCACTATCACAAGTTAATAGAGCTTCTTGATGAAATATAATATGAAAGGGATGACGAAAATGATTCCCGAGATCTTCATGATACTGAAATCGGCGGAGGTAGAAATCAAGAAAGAGCATCTAGTGTTGCTGGTTAATAAGACCACTAGTTTCAAGGAAAAGGGCAAGGGAAATAAAGGGAACTTCAAGAAGGATGGCAAACAAGTTGCCGCTCCCATGAAGAAGCCCAAAGCTGGACCCAAGCCTGAAACTGATGCTTCTACTGCAAAGGAAATAGTCACTTGAAGCGGAACTTTCCAAAATACTTCGTAGATAAGAAGGATGGGAAAGTAAACAAAGGTATGTTTGATATACATGTATTGTTGTATACCTTACTAGTGCTCATAGTAACGCCTGGGTATTTGATACTAGTTCCGTTGCTCATATTTGTAACTCAAAATAGGAGTTGCAGAATAAACGGAGACTAGTTAAGGGCGAGGTGACGATGTGTGTTGGAAGTGTTTCCAAGATTCATATGATCACCATCGCACACTCCCTCTACCTCACTACAAGAAATATATCAACTTGCGACCATCACTATTGGTCGCTGAATGGTCATTGTTTTTCATTTGCGACCTTTTTATGACAAAAAACAATTGGTCAAAAGCTAACCGTCTTTAATGAATTTGAGCAACCTTTTCTGTGATATCGTCATAGAAAGCAACGACCAAAACAAAAGGTCATTGGTCCTAAGACTTTTTCTTTTGGTCGCTAGTTGTCTACCCAGGCCACGTCAGACCCAACGTGGCAAGATGACGTGGCACATTTGCGACCAAATGAAAAGGTCATTGCTTAGAATCAGCAAGGTCTAATTGGGTGTTTTACATGGGCCGAGCCCAACAATTCAGCCTTTTATGCATTTTTTCCTATTAAGTTTGGAAAACTACATGGGTGAGGACCAACCTTATAGCCTTTTAATTTTCTAGACCATGGCCTGTTACTATCTGTTTCTTTTTTGGGCCTCGGCCTTTTTTACACATTTCTATTTAATTTTCAGCCTTAATTGCTGCCAATATATTTCGGGCCTCTTTTCAAAGCCCAAATAGATTAGGTCCAATAGACATTTCTGCACTTCTTTTTCCATTTGGAGCATGCCTCTTCTTTTGTAGAATAGACATACACAATCAACGCAAATTCAATACAACATATACATTTTCGGCCACTTTCAGCCCAAGAATGCATTTCAAGTAAACAACGAATAATATGGTGAGTATTACAAGTACATAAATAGCAGCATTCGAGTAACATGTGCAACAGTACATCAAAATTCTCAACAAATTTAACATTACAAGTCAATAACATATAAAGCAAGTCGCTCAGTGGGGCTTCAAGCTTTCTCCGAATTTCTTCGGCTAGAATTCCTGTAAATGAGAGGAACATCCACATGTTTAGAGTCTCAACATAGGCCATATTTGTTAGCAATAAAATAGAAAAATTAATTCAAGAACCATGCAAGACCTAGGTTTTACTATCATTTTGACACCTAGAGTGACTTCCAAGAATATTATGAGTTGATGGATTATTCTAGCATAACCAAATTAGAAACATCCCTTGTTGTTCTATTTAACCTTATTACTACCTCCGTTCCTAAATATATGACGTCTTTGTTCATTTCAGTAATTTAGAAAGATGGTGATGGGGCACAAAACCTTGAGCCATTGTTGTGGGGTTGTGGCTGATGAAGGTTGCCCTTTGGGGCCCCAATGACAGCTCTGGCAGATGCTGCAACAGCACCTCCAACAACCACAATAACAGCAACAACACCAATAATGACCTGCGTGACATTTCAGATCATCATTACAGAAAAAAACGAAGACATAAGCAACCAATACAGCTTCAGCATACATGTACAAATTTTAGCCTTTTCTACCTAAGTACAAATAGCAAAATGGAACATAGGCAGACTGATTATATTTGATAGAGCTAATTGAACAAAAAAGAGAACATAGCGCCGCGACTTACTGAGGACAGAGATAATAATGTTTGATACAGAACTTAGTAATATGAGGATCAGTAAGGTCCTCTCTTAGTGCTATGGGGATTAAGAGCATGCACACAGAAATCTAATTAGCAAACAAAACTTACTGGTCATAGTTCTTAACACAGAGCAAACTGGCAAATGATAATGTTTGTTACAGCAGTTAACAGGGCAGTAGGTCAACCTAAATAAAGGCATCAGAACTTATATGAAAGAAACCGAGTTGTAAGTGTATAAAGAGTGATTGTGATTCATTCCAAAGATATGGTAGTTTCTTATAACATATTGTACTATCAAGTAAACTCTCACAAGAAAGATGCCCAGTAAGTAAGCTGAATGGGTGACAAACTGAATAGTGAAACAAGTTGATAATTGTACACTATAGTGTTTATGCACCGTGGAACTGAATGAATTTCAGATTATGTTGCATGCATTTGCATAGTGAGTGGGTGTCATTTCTGAACACTGGCAATGTGGTTGAACATAGCAATAGTAGGAATGAGATGCCACATACACTGCAGATCAGTGATGCAATATAGCACTAGTTTTAGTTTAGCATATGTGCCTAAGTATGCAAGCATGTAGGATGACTTGAAGAAAAATGGATCTGCAGGGGAATGCAGGATGGAGAGGGACATGGAGAGCTACCTGCAAGAAGACATTGGCAGCTCCAAACATGGTGTTGAAGTGTTCCACTGGCTGGGCATAGAGGGGAGGGTCGCTGGTGGAAGAAGTGGCATTCGTGCACCCTACACAAGAGACAAGATGAGTAAGACCAAGGAATCTTAGTAGCAGCAGTAGGGGAAGGGGAAGGGGAAGGACGAAGGTGCATACCTCGCTAGGAGTTGCAGCTTGTGCTAGTCAGGAGAGCAGGGGCAGTCGGAGTTGTCGCCGAAGGCCGAGGGAACCAGCAGCCCGCCAATGACGGTCGTTGTTGGTGAGAGGGTCAACCTGCCATAGCTTATCGTTGATGTGCTTCAAGCTGTCAAAAGCATAGATGTAATATTGGTCCTTGTACTATGCAACAATAGGGGATAAAATTGGATAAGCTTTGATTTTCACCGAATAAGTTGGACAGAAAAGATAAATGGACATTAGTTTGCAAGTGCGGAACACTGAACGTATAGCAGTGGGTAAGCTCGGGTTAACATAGATGAGCAGAAAATACACACTACTCAGCGAAAGAAATAACAATACAAAAAATACACTTCCGTGATGATACGTGTTTCTCATAGTAGGTCACTTTTTTTTCATGCATGTACATCCATGACGGTTTTATAACAGAATCAAGATAGTCATACTTGTGCTATATTAGAAGTGTTCCATGACATTACCAAAATTATCATCACAGAAGTGTCCACTTCCATGACGATATATCGCGTGTCATAGAAGTGCTTTCGTCAAGGGTGACCGACACGTGGAATCCACCCTAATGGGTTGCTGTTATGCTATTAGGTCCGATTTTGGATCTGATAACCCGTTAACAGCCCCGACCAATGGGGATTTTCCACGGGTAAAATTATCATTGGCTATAGCAACCATGTGTCAGCACCCGAAAAGGACAAATGTCAACTGCCCAATGGACAGGAGGCACCTATGATACGTTGACACATGGCAAAGCCCAACTACGACCCATTTAGGTTAAAAAGGCTAGCTCAGTCAAAATTAGCGGACTGGCCCATTAAAGGACTGCTTGCAGACGACCCATTCACTGTTAAGGCCCATACGACTATTGTCAAATTGGCCCGTCAATGGCCCGTTCTAAACTTGTCATCATCGCGGCCCATGGTCACTTCTGGCTTGTTAATATTCTGCTAAGTATTTGGGCCGAAATATGATGCGTTTTATTTCCGGCCTGTTAAAGGTCCTCCTTCATTTGGGCCCATTTTTGGCCCTTGAAACATTCGACCCATAAACGACCATCAAGGATTTGGGTCATATTCGTCCATGTCTGGCATTCAGCCTGTTAGAGGCCCATTGTATATTTGGGCCACTTCCAGCCTGTTGTGACATTCGGCCTGTTAGAGGCCCATTGTATATTTGGGCCACTTCCAGCCTGTTGTGACATTCGGCCTGTTAGAGGCCCACTGTAGATTTGGGCCACTTCGAGCCTGTTGTGACATTTGGCCTGTTAGAGGCCCACTGTAGATTGGGGCCACTTTCAGCCTATTGTGACATTCGGCCTGTTAGAGGCCTGCTGTAGATTTGGGCCACTTCCAGCCTGTTGTGACTTTCGGCCTGTTAACGTCGGACGAAATCCATGGGCCATATATGGCCAAATGTCACATCGGGCCTATTAATGGCCCATATAAAATTCATACTAATCAAGCCCGACCGAACTTCCGGCCTGTTAAAGGCCCATGTAGTAGGTCGGTGCATTTACGACCCGTTTGAATTTCGGCCTGTGAACAATCTACATTGTAAATGGGCCAACACGAGTTGAGATACATTTTGGCCTGCTAATGACCAGTGGGTTATTCGGCACAATCAGGGCCCAATCTTACTTTTGGCCTATTAAAGGACCATGCACTACAAAAAAAGACACATCTGTGGCATTTTGGGCCGAACGAAATTTTTTCTGTCATACATATGACACTTCTATGACGATAATTGTGAAAAAACCCGGTATCATCATAGATGTGGTGGGCTCCTACTTCCATGACAAAAAATCATGACAGAAAGTGGGCTTTTCGTCCTAGGCGGGCCGGAGACGCAGGTGCATGACATTCTTTGGGTCGTTCATGACAGAAAAAACCGTGGTAGAAGCGAGGGGGAGGAAAATTTTGGGGAGTTGCCGGTTACGATGGGAGGTCGGGGGCCGAGCGATGCACGTTTCTCTCGTACATGTATGCGCGTGTGTGCGAGGCGTTGGCTCTAACTGAAACCGAGCGAGGCGTTGGGCTCTAACTGAACCCGAGCGATTGCACTGCAGGCTACGGGTTACTGAACCCGAGCGATCGATCGATGGCTGTTAACTGAACCCGATGGAGCAATTCCTTCGCTACTGCTGCTAACTAAAGCCGATCGATTGGATGAACAGTGAGCGTTGCGGGGGGGGGGGGGGTTGGATGAACAGTGAGCGGTGGCGTTGCCTCTGGATGAACAGGACCCCATGGTGTGGTGGGCTGGATGAACAATAGACGGTGGAGGGGTGGTTGAACAGGACCCCGTGGTGTGGAGGGCTGGATGAACAGTAGCCGGTGGAGTAGCGCGTGGTGGAGGCTGGATGAACAGGAGCCCGTGGAGGCTGGAGGAGGTCGACGGTGGAGATGAACAGTATCCCGTGGAGTCCCGTTTTGCGGTACGCCACACTCCTCCCAATGAACAGGACCCCGTTTCGACCGTAGCACTCCAACACAAGTCCGTTTCATCCGTTTTGCGGTACGCCACACCCCTCCCGATCAACAGGACCCCCGTTTCGACCGTAGGAGGTCCGTTTCCTCCGTTTTGCGGTATGCCACACCCCTCCCGATCAACATGACCCTCGTTTTGACCGTAGGAGGTATGTTTCCTCCGTTTTGTGGTACACCAGGCCCCTCCCGGTCAACAGGACCCCGTTTCGGACGTGGCCGGTCAAACACAAGGCCGTTTCCTCCGTTGTGCGGTACACCAGGCCTCGTTTCCATCGCATGTTCCATCCAAGCCCTCCCGATGAACACGACCACACATTCCGTTCCGACCCATTCGGTTGGCTCCTCATGAACACGACGACGACGCTGTTTCTCCGTTCCGACCCAGCCATGTACATATGCGCGAGTAGGCGTTCGAGACCCTGCCCGTCCGTACGTGGCCGTATTTCTTTCTTGCATCCTCGCCGTTGTACGTATGTGTACATGCTACGTGCGCGCCTCTACTACGACACGTGCGCGCCTCTACATCAACCAGTATATATGTACGTACACGTTCGCGACCAGAATGACAACGCTACGTATGCTTCGACCAGGTGGGTCCCGACTGTCAGGCACTTCCTTGCCTGCGAAGATGTAGCTGGTGGGTCCCAGCAGTCATGGGGGCGAATCGTTTTTTTTGCCTGGACGCACTTCCTTGCATGCGAAGATGTAGCTGGTGGGTCCCAGCAGTCAGGTGGGTGAATCATGTTTTTTGCCCGGACGCACTTCCTTGCGTGCGAAGATGTAGCTCGTGGGTCCCAGCAGTCAGGGGGCGAATCAGTTTTTTTTCGGACGCACTTCCTTGCGTGCGAAGGTGTAGCTGATGGGTCCCAGCAGTCAGGGGGGAAATGTTTTTTTCACAAAATATGGTAGCCCGTCGGGTGGGTCCCCGCTGTCAGGTGGAGGAATAATTATTTTGCGCGTAATGAGGAGGCACTTCCTTGCTGTGGCCGTGGACCCAGCTGTCAGCCTCTCCACGTACAGTCCACGTTCGATGGAAGCCGTTACTTGACCATGTTGACCACGCCGCGCCGAGAGCACCAGGGCGGTGGACGACGGCGAGGCCTAGGAAGTGGACAACGCGGAGCCGGGGAAGACGCGATAGTGGATGCCCACGCGTAGAGGAGTACGAGGGTTCACTGGTTCGCTGTGGTGTGAGGCTGCCATCGCCGTAGAATAACAGGGGGTGTGGGTGAGTAGAGGGATGGCCTGGCCAGCGGTGGTAGTAGTAGGGGGCGGTGAGGCCTCCGCCGCATCGTAGCCGGCCACGGGAGGCAGGAGCACGAGGCACAACCGGCGCTGGTTTGTGCGGCTGGAGCAAGAAGACCAGAGGTTGAAGAAGCACTACGGCCGTTGGATGGACATCGTACGGTCACTGGAGCTAGAATCGTGCATATTGACTAAGTTGACAAAGCCCTCCGTCCCCATCAACTTAGTAGGCCCACAAGTCAGCCTGCCACTATACTGGGTCCCAGCTAACAGGGGGAGTATTCATTTTGTGTGTGCGTAATAAGGAGGCACTTCCTTGCGTACGAAGATATAGCTGGTGGGTCCGAGCTGTCAGAGCCGGCCGCGGGGAGGAGGGAGCAGGCAGTCCCGCCGGCGTTTGTTTGAGCGGCTGGAGCAGGAAGAGCAGAGATTGAAGAAGCACGACGGCCGTTGGATGGCCATCCAACAATCACTGCTTGTGCGTCAACCTTTTTTTAGGAAAGCCTCAAATATGTGGAAAACAGCATACAGCCCATCTGCCATTATTTTTAATAATTTACATCCCATTTGCTAATTCTTAAGGTTTTTTTGGAGGCCATATTCTTTTTGCTAGCATTACAACCCATATTGTGGCCACGGTTAAAAACTTATACGAAATTTCGCATATTTCGGTGTCGTCCAAACTATTTTTAATCCTGAAATTTCGACTCACGTTCAAACTGGTTTTAAAAATAAATGTATATCAATATAAAATCCAACAAATTCTCCACGCATAAAAATTAATGTAATTTAAAATCTCGAAATGAAAAAAAAGATATTTGAAACTAATTGCCGGTTTGATGTGTTTTAAAAATGTACAACCCATTTCTCATTACTGATGGGCCATTTTCTTGGCCAGCTGAATGAAAGCTCTCCTCATCTTGAAAGATTTGCACCCCAACAGGCCTGACAAAGCGACTTACTTGGCAAATCACAAAAAAACTGGGTTGTGGCCATGGGCCCAGCTGTCAGCCTCTCCACGTACAGTACTCTTTTGATGGAATGTCGTTGACCACATTGACCATGCCGCGCCAAGAGCACCAAGGCGGTGGACGACGGCGAGGCCTAGGAAGGGGACGACACAGAACCAGGGAAGACGCGACAGTGGATGCCCACGCGGAAAGGAGTACGAGGGTTCACTGGTTCGGCTGCGGTGTGAGGCTGCCGTCGCTGTAGGGCCTGGCTAGTGGTGGGAGTAGTAGGGGGCGATGAGGCCTCAACGGCAGCACAGCCGGCCACTGGAGGCAGGAGCAGGCGGTCTCCCCGGCGCTGGTTTGGGCAGCTGGTGCAAGAAGAGCAGCGATTGAAGAAGCAGCAGGACCGTTCAATTCAAATCCAACGGTTACTGCTGCTAGAATCGTTTGTTGACTAAGTTGACAAGCCCTGCGTACGCGTCAACGTAGTAGGCCCACAGGTTAGCCTCCCAACCGGTGCACCCCAGATGTCAGTGGGAGGAATCATTTTTTCGCGTAATAAGGAGGCAGTTGATTGCGTGCGGCCAGGCCAGCGGAGGGAGTAGGGTGGGCCGGGGAAGCCTGTGCGGCATCACAGCAGGCCACAAGAGGAGGGAGCAGGCAGTCCCGCCGGTGCTAGTTTAGGCGGTTGGAGTAGGAAGATCATAGATTGAAGAAGCACGTCGGCCATTGGATGGACATCCAACAGTCACTGCTGCTAGAATCGTGTGTTCACTGACAAAGCCTTGCGTAAACAAGTCAGCCTCGAAATCTGTGGCGTGTACAGCCCATTTGCTATTATTTTTATAATTTTTACTCATTTTCTAATTCATATGGAATTTATTGCAGCCCGTTTTCCATTTTTAGAATTGTCATCCATTTTTTGGTCAGTACCAGGGTTAAAAAACTAACTAAATATGTGGGAAATTTTGAAAATTCGCAATTTTTTGCTGGGGAACGAAATATTCTTAATCCAAAAATTAATAGCCATACTAAAGCAAATTTAAAAATAAATTAGTACTATGTCATGTTAAATCCAATGAAATACGTATAAGATATCAGTGAAGAACAAAATTTAAAAAACTAATATCCCATTTGCTATATTTTTTTGGAATTTTCAACCCCTTTTGATATTACTTTTAACAGACATTGACCATACTCTTTGGCCAGGACGGAATGCATCCCTCCTCATCTTGAAAGATTTGTAGCCCAGTAATTTGGAGAAAACAAATAGGCCTAGCTTGGGTATTCTTCAAAAAGAAATACTGGGCTACCTATTTTCATAAAGAACTGGTGCATGAGCATTTAGCTTTATTTATTTATTTACTTATTTATGTTTAGGGGACCATGAGCATGTACCTAGGCCGGATTCATGTGAGAGCCTCCCTTCCAGTTAATTATGGGCTTCTCTATTGGGCCTTCATCAGTGGGCTGCATGTCATCAACAAGTGGAAAATGTGTTCCGTACGAAAAATAGTTTGAGCTACGTACGGTACGGGGCACTAAAGGATCAAACCATGCAACGACTTCCAAAACATTATGTTTGTCGTTCTAACAATACATTTATTCAACCAACAGACGAAATATACTACTGATTGTACATTGAAAACAGCAGCAGCAACAACCAGGGCTGGGGGTGCAACAGAAACAGTAAGCAGGCCAGAAGAGTGAAGACGCAGCTCTCTCTTCCAAACCAAACATCAGCCATCATTACAAAAGGGCTACCAAAAAAGAACAAGTGTATGCGTCAAGCTAAATAAAGATGTGGAGATTAGCTGACGGCTTGAACCAGATGGGTGCCTGACGGGGGAAACTCCAGCCAGCAGGTCAAAGTCTGATACTTGCGACCCTCTCTCCTACTTTGGGCTGCAGAGCGTGGCGACACATATCAGGGTATGGTGCATGCAGAGATGCATGGTACGATGTGTACACACAGTTTTGCCTGATGAACGAAACCGCGCTGCCATCATGATCCTTGCCGTCAGTTATCTCCTGGTTAATCAGATAATTCAGTCCGACAAACAGAGAGCGTGTACCAAGGCTACTTACCAGCCTCCAGTCAAAAATTCCTGAAGGCCCAGAGAAGCTGGGATCCTGCTCAAAGACCTTGAAGTGACTGTGATTGTATTCTGCGAAACAACACGTCCGGTACGTGTGAACGATCATCAATCTTTCGCTGTCGTCTGATCGAGCCAGGAACCACCTGCAACTGCCATGCCGCTTTTCTTTGAAAGGTTCTGGGATTAGGAAGGGTAGGGACACCAGGCGGCCTACAACATCATATCCAGTTGGAGTCAAACAAAAAAGGGCTTTTGATTTAGTCAATCTTAAGAACAACATGTCATGAGCATGAATATTTTTTCAGTAAATGTTGATAGTAATATAAGCAAGCCATCATGATATCATAGGAAAGTAACATACTGCTATAACAGCCGGTTGTAGTGATGACTGGAGTAGGCCAGCAATACGTCCAGCCATAGAAGGAGTCAACAGCGTAAATGAAGCCCTTGTGTTCAATGGCATCAGAGAACCATGGAGGATGTATGATCCTGCGATGGATGTGCAGATTTATCCACTTACCGCAGTGACCTGTCAGATAGGTGAGATCGCGGTTGAAGAATGCAATTAGCCTGAAATATTTATAATTCGCAGATCTTGTGGGCACTTGGCAGATTACAACCTTGAGCAAATCAAACTTGGTATCATGTTGGCTACTGTAAGATTCTGAGTATTCTGGGCCGCGGTGCCAAAGCAGTGCAGTGTTAATCGAAGGAAGGGGGATCAATCGCTGGGTGTAGACCTCCACGAGCATCCAGCTACCGCGACCGTCGATGAGCACCATCTAAGATGTGTTCATGCCGACCCAGTACATACCGTTAATGTAGTTGAGGCTGACGGGGATCGGATCGCAGTGAAGGGGGTTGATGCTCGCCACCCTACGATCGTTAAGCTGCGTGAGATGCCGTTTCTGAAGATCAGGCGGCATCAACAAGCAAGGAGATGGCTTAAAAAGCTCTGGCCTGAGGGCTTTGAGTAAACGGTACAGCCCCAACGAGCACGTGGCGAGCGGCATGGTACTGAGATTGTCCACACGCGAAACAATGAGCTTGATTACCTATGTGGGGAGCGAATTCCAGCCATTATTAGTGCTTGGGTTTCGGATGAGGGGGAGAGGCGCCTTAGCGGGGATGGAAGCTTGGACGATATTATGTGCGGACAAAGATGGAGAAGTGAATATGTGCTGCGGGAAGTGGATAGGTGATGATGACTACAACACACGCTTGGCTTACGAGACACATACCAGCAGCGTAGGGTCATATCGATGCCAGACAACTTGCTTGAGTGATCACAGTACTGGTACTCCCTACAGTACCTATTACAGTACTATGCCCTAGCTTGCTAGAGTAGAGTAGTAGAGTAGGACTCTGCTCTACTACTAGCACCGGAGGAGTAGTATATTCTAATCTAAAATAGTTACAAACTTCAATGCCCGGTCGTGGAACGACTACGTACCGTGCTCAAAGACCGTGTCTACATGGTGTTTGGACTTATATGCAAAAAAATAGCAAGATGCCCGTGCATTGCACAGCACACCATCATCACCAACTCGATTTTTTCTCTACTCCTACTCCTATAAAAGACTCAGTTGGTGATGATGAAGGCGAGGAGGCGTGTCCAGCCGGGCGTGCAGCGGACGGCGCAGCACTATTCGATTTGTTATAAAAAAAGTAGTAGATATAGAGACATAGGGAGGAGCACAAGGTTGTGGGAGATAAGTGATCAATTGTAATATAGCGGGGTTTTTACGCCCCAAACTGCGAGTGTCGTGTTCTCCACAGGGACTAGGCGATGGCAACTATGCTCGGCTAAAGCTAGGTAACATGATATTGGGTGATGAAAATAGAAAATAAACTAACACTAACAAGAGTATCAATAAAGGAAAAGACACAGAAACAAAGGGAGGTTCAGATTGTACTTTTAGTCTTTTTGGTATTATCGTTTTACTTGAGAAAGTAGACACTGACACAAGAATACAAATATGACCAAAGGGAAACAACAATACTAGAACACATATATTTATCTAACAAATGTATGATAGAGAGAAGAAACAAGATAAAGGACATGGATGATCATGCTTCATGTCACAACAAATATTATAGGTATGGAGCTAATATAGAGACTGAAAATTAAATGATCACACAACTGACTACCACAAAGAGTAATTTCAATACAAAATAGAATCACAAGTAGTAATCTGAATTTATACAAACCACTAACTGAAATACAGGCCCCATATATATAAATGTTTCACATCAAACACACACACATATGCATTTATATCACACGAACAATAAACTGGACACCAATCATCGGCAAGTACAGAATATGTGTGACATATTTAGCTAGTTCTTACACGTCAACAAAAGTGACACTAAATTGTTCTACTTCTTGCAGATTAATAGAGAACAACCAAACAAGCACAAGTCTGAATAACACAAGGTCTAACACGTCTCTGATACATAGAAATTACAGAGAGAGAGAGAGAGAAGCAGTAGGGCGTGAGAGGAGCAGCAGAGAAAGTTGAGGGAGAAGCAGCAGGGGTGCAGCAAGAAGGTGCAGCAATAGATGAAGAGCATCAGAAAGATAGAGAGGCAAGGAGCAAGAACAGCGAGTCAAGGGAAGAAGAAGAGCAGCAGCAGTAGGGGAGGAAGAGAGAAGGCGCAGCAGCAGGTCAGGGAGATATAAAGCAGCAGCAAGGCGATGGAGAGAGGGAGTAGTAGCAGCAGGAGGTCGAGGGGAAGAAGGACAACAACATAGGGGTGCAAGGAAGAGCAGCAGCAGAAGTAAGGGAAGGAGAACTCGCGCGGAGGTTCAGACGCCCATGTCCTCGTGTCTGATGGGACGCGTGAGTGGTGATGGTGGAGTGGTGGTGCTAGTGATGGTGGATGATGGTGCTGGTGGATGGAGATGGGTGATGTGGTGCTGGAGGTGGGTGGCGTGACGGCGAAGGTGGAGGCGCGGTGGAGCGGTGGCGCGCCCCACGCCAGCCTGGCTGCGGCGGTGGCCGGTGGTGGAGAAGGTGGGGTGAGGAAGATGGAGATGCCAGGCCCAAGGGGATTGAAGGCCACCTAGGGATTTTGATCCCCTCCCTGATCTGCCACTTTGCGGTTTGTCCCTCCTACTTCTCTTCTTTCTTCCCAAGTTGATCCTGCCATCTATAGCTTGGCCCTCTGATTGCTTCTTTTCTTCACGGTCTGGTCCATGCTTCCTCCTCTTCTTCGTTCTCTTAGCCACTTAGTCCGAATCTTGAAGATTTATAGTGCCTTTGCGCACATTTCTGCAAAATAGACCAAAGACTAGTAAATGATCCTTTATATGATTTTCATGCAAATATCAATATTTCACAGCAAGAATTGATGGTCATATCTCAATAAACCGCATATTTGAGTGCAAAAGATGAATATGAAATGTGCTTATAAAGTTCCCCCACACTAAAATCTTTACTTGTCCTCAAGTAAAGGCATATGACAAGATCAAGATAGTGAACAGTGAGCTGACTGGAGAATGTCCCAGTGAAGTAGATCTCCAATCAAAGCATGCTTTGGACTTAGCTAATGAAAATTAATGGTCAAGAGTGCTACAAAGCAATAGGATACTAGTAGACTCAATCATTTTAAACTTTTACAATGATAAAAGTGGATCAACAAGTTCAAATGATGATTGTGCCAAAAGGTTCCTAAAGAGAGCATGATCCCGAGAACAAAGCTTGTGATCAGATTACTTATTACCAAGAACACAACATTGTGGTTGAACCACTTATTGAATTTGAAGGAAGCAAAGATATTATTTTATCAGTCTCACCAAAGGAACATACCACCGATCCCGAGAACATGGTATACACCTGGCTCAACCAAATATTAGTTTTTTTTGTTTGTCTCCCCAAATGAACATACCACTGATCCCGAGAACATGGTATACACCTGGTTCGACAATTACATGTTTTTATTAATAATTACTGCCCAAGCTAACCCGATTTCACATGCCACCGATCCCGAGAACATGACATGCTACTGTAGGTAGTCAGACTAATTTATTCATTATTACTTATCTTAAATGAACAACACATAAGCACAAAAATAGGAATCATCACTTCTCCATGTCTGGTTCACATGCTACCGATCCAGGGAACATAGCATGCTAATCCATAGTGGTTAGGTGATTGCTCTCAATGGGAACACATTAGGCACAAACTCAGCATCTGACACTTAATGATCTAGGTGTATCGAGGTAAAAGCAGAAAATGATTAAGTTTTCTAGTGTACTAGGGATTTGAGCACTCAAAACTAATAGCTTTCACTAATTTCAGCAAAGCAAGCATTGTGTAGATTACTAGGTTACAAGGCATTCAACACTCACTTCACATATTCACATCAAGCACCATATGTCAAATAAAATTCAGTGGGGCAACATTTAAGGCATGTCTTAAGCAACCCAAATAACATTTGATTTCAGCATGTATCAATGGATGATATACTCAGAATAGGTCATGAAACAGCTCACCGGGTTTTTATAGGACGTAGCACTCGCTCGAGACTCTCTAAACTGCAACTCTTCTCCTTTGCTTCCTCACGCATTGTGACTCCTCTCCTTTTGCTTCCCTATCCTCATGCCTGCTCCAGCTTCTCTCTTCATGTGTGCTCCTTACTTCTCCTCATCGCCATGCTCTGACTCCACCAGGATCCCAAGGGATGTCACCTCGAACCTGGTCAGCATGTATTGATTCATGCACAAGCAAAAACCTGAAATAGGACTCACACAAACAACAACTACAAGTGATAGGGTAGATGACCTCTAAATCATCAATAGAGTACCCAATTACATAAGCATAGCTATAAAGCACATGTTTGGAATGGTAGAAATCAGTAAGCTCAATGCTAGCATGAAGATGATATGAATCATTAAGCTCCAGACTAACATGAGAATGACATGTTTCATTAAGCATGGGTCTAGCATGAGGAAAATAAGTGTAATCATAACAAATGTGAGCAATGCCATGAACATGGTATATATCATCATATCCAAGCAAATACTTTCTCAAATCTACCTTAATTGATGGTATTATGTAATGCAAGGTAGAAGCAAATAAGTCATAGGGATGCATGTCATCAAGAGGATTAGATAAACCTTTTACATCACGCTCTTGTATGAAAATAGGCAAATGAATTTCTGGTTCTTCAAGTTCATCTACAACAACTTCTTTTGCTTCTTCAAGAGTAGTAGATGATGAATCTTCAACTTGATCACTTGGTTGTTCGAGCTCTGGATCATCTTGTTCCTCCTCTTCGAGTATTTCTTCTTCAAGTTGAGATCTCTCTTCCTCTGGATCTTCTATGGTGCTACTACCAGCAACACCTAATTGAGTCTGAAGTGTCCCCATCTGTGAATATGCACTAACATGATCTGGTAGGGGTGCTGAGATCACTACCTCGCTGTCTTTCTGAGCAATATTCTCCTCATCACCATCACTGCTAAGTTTCAACACTGACACTGATGACTTCCACCAGTCATGCAGCTCAGCAACACGTGGGATCTTCTCAGGATATTGAAGTATCAACTCTTCTAAATTTGACTCAACTATCTCTCTCCTTGGAATGTCTCCGACTTGCTTAGATGTATGTGCAGGAGTTGGAATCTCATCTTCACTATTCTTCTCTGAGATACTCTCTTTAACTGAGATAGAGGCAACCACCGGTGGAGCTAATGATTTCTTCTTGACAAATATCCCAGATACAGTTGTAACACAAGTGTGGGCAATTGGTGCCACGACTAAATTCCACGAGTCACATAGTTGACTAACACAAGTGAATTTCTCCATATCTTGCTGTCTCAACTTAGCATCAATCAGAGTAGGTTCCTCATAAACATCTTCTTGCAACTTTGACTCAATCTGGACAGTTTCATTGCCATGAGGTATTGGATCTGCTACTGTGGTTTCCATCCGATCTACAATGGTTGCATCATCTTGAAAAATATCATAATCATCATCAAGGATACTTGAAGTAAGATCAATCTTTCTACATGGAGGATCTAATTCAGCTCTGAAATGTTGTTGTCCCCGGAATGGAACATGCTGGTTTTGAATATTAGGCACCATGGATGATTTCTGTTCACTTATGGAACACACAGCTTCTGATTGCAGATGGCTTGCAACCTTCGGATTTGAACTAGGCCTTTCACAACCCCATTGCATTTGGTGGAAGGCAATGCTCTCAATGAGAATAATTGCACCCTCAACGGTCTTGTTCATGATTGTTCCACCAGCTGACATATCAATAAGATCTCTCGAAGCATGTGTCAGCCCTCTATAGAATATCTGGAGCACTAACAAATCCTTTTGCCCATGATTAGGACATTTTCTAAGCAAATACTTATATCTCTCCAAGCTGCATACAAGCTCTCACTTCCATCTTGTGCAAAACTGAGGATCTGGTCACGAATTGCAGCTTGCTTGTAAAGTGGAAAATATCTGTGCAGGAAAGCTTGCAAAATATCACCCCAAGTGTATGATCTTGATGGCAAAGAATAGTACCAGTCCTTAGCAGCATCTCTGAGAGAGAATGTGAACAGCATACACTTGATAGCATCTTGGGAAATGCCATGGTACTGGACATGGTGCTCATGAGGGTCTTCATTGGGTAATCCTCTAAACTGATTCTGCAAGACGAGAGCAATAAGTCCAGGCCTCAACTCAAAATTTTCGGCCTCAATATATGGCCAAATTGGCCCTGTCATCGTGCCCAAACTACTTGGCAACCAAAGATCACGTACTAAAGCCATATGTTCAAGCGCAACTGTCAAACAGCCTACAAATAGTAAGATATCCTACACACGCTCACAAACATCAAGCTCTGGTGAGAGGGTTAGTATCCTAATAAGCCGAAGCAACAAAAAGTAAAAAAGTAAAAGAAACACAGAAATAAATTTGACTGGAAATTTAAACAAGAACTATACTAAGCCTAGTCTAAAGCTTCACACAATCGCTCGATGCTAGTCCCCGGCAACGGCGCCAAAATGATCAATTGTAATATAGCGGGGTTTTTACGCCCCAAACTACGAGTGTCGTGTTCTCCACAGGGACTAGGCGATGGCAACTATGCTCGGCTAAAGCTAGGTAACATGATATTGGGTGATGAAAACAGAAAATAAACTAACACTAACAAGAGTATCAATAAAGGAAAAGACACGGAAACAAAGGGAGGTTCAGATTGTACTTTTAGTCTTTTTGGTATTATCGTTTTACTTGAGAAAGTAGACACTGACACAATAATACAAATATGACCAAAGGGAAACAACAATACTAGAACACATATATTTATCTAACAAATGTATGACAGAGAGAAGAAACAATATAAAGGACATGGACGATAATGCTTCATGTCACAACAAATATTACAGGTACAGAGCTAATACAGAGACTGAAAATTAAATGATCACACAACTGACTACCACAAAGAGTAATTTCAATACAAAATAGAATCACAAGTAGTAATCTGAATTTATACAAACCACTAACTGAAATACAGGCCCCATATATATAATTGTTTCACATCAAACACACACACATATGCATTTATATCACATGAACAATAAACTGGACACCAATCATCGGCAAGTACAGAATGTGTGTGACATATATAGCTAGTTCTTACACGTCAACAAAAGTGACACTAAATTGTTCTACTTCTTGCAGATTAATAGAGAACAACCAAACAAGCACAAGTCTGAATAACACAAGGTCTAACATGTCTCTGATACATAGAAATATAGAGAGGGAGAGAGAGAGAGAGAGAGAGAGAGAGAGAGATAAGAAGTAGGGCGTGAGAGGAGCAGCAGAGAGAGTTGAGGGAGAAGCAGCAGGGGCGCAGCAAGAAGGTGCAGCAATAGATGAAGAGCATCAGAAAGACAGAGAGGCAAGGAGCAAGAACAGCGAGGCAAGGGAAGAAGAAGAGCAGCAGCAGTAGGGGAGGAAGAGAGAAGGTGCAGCAGTAGGTCAGGGAGATATAAAGCAGTAGCAAGGCGATGGAGAGAGGGAGTAGTAGCAGCAGGAGGTCGAGGGGAAGAAGGACAGCAACACAGGGGTGCAAGGAAGAGCAGCAGCAGAAGTAAGGGAAGGAGAACTCGCGCGGAGGTTCAGACGCCCGTGTCCTCGTGTCTGATGGGACGCGTGAGTGGTGATGGTGGAGTGGTGGCGCTGGTGATGGTGGATGATGGTGCTGGTGGATGGAGATGGGTGATGTGGTGCTGGAGGTGGGTGGCGCGACGGCGAAGGTGGAGGCGCGGTGGAGCGGTGGCGCGCCCCACGCCGGCCTGGCTACGGCGGCGGCCGGTGGTGGAGAAGGTGGGGTGAGGAAGATGGAGATGCGAGGCCCAAGGGGATCGAAGGCCACCTAGGGATTTTGATCCCCTCCCCGATTTGCCACTTTGCGGTTTGGCCCTCCTACTTCTCTTCTTTCTTCCCAAGTTGATCCTGCCATCTATAGCTTGGCCCCTCTGATTGCTTCTTTTCTTCATGGTCGGGTCCATTCTTCCTCCTCTTCTTCGTTCTCTTAGCCACTTAGTCTGGATCTTGAAGATTTATAGTGCCTTTGCGCACATTTCTGCAAAATAGACCAAAGACTAGTAAATGATCCTTTATATGATTTTCATGCAAATATTCAATATTTCACAGCAAGAATTGATGGTCATATCTCAATAAACCGCATATTTGAGTGCCAAAAGATGAATATGAAATGTGCTTATCAATAAGGATGAATGAGGCAAGGCCTTATCTGTAAATGTGGAGAGAGGTGCGGGTATCTTTTGTAAAATTGTCATAGTTGGCTTTCTATCCGTCAGATATAGATCAGACGGTCTATATTACAAGATGGCAGGCATACCATCATCACCAACTCGGTTTTCTATAAGAGTAGATATATATAGATATAGATAGATAGAGACAATGGAGTACTAGTAAGGACACCATCTACTGCTTCGTGTGCTACTCCTGCGCTCCATTCGGCGGCCGCAACTTCCCCTACAGCCACTCCCTCTCGCGCTCCATTCGGCGGGCGCTGTTGAAATCTGGGGAGCGCACTCTCGCGACTGCTGGCAGCCATGACTTCACCGACGGCGACTTCTTCCCCGACCTTGGCAACCTCTTCTTCAACGACATGGGTGACAACCTCAACACCAACGGTGCTGCTCCCGTTGCACCGTATGTGTTTCTATCCTTCCTGTTCGAAATCATGGTAGAATTCATGTTTCTACTCTGTATCCTACTACTATGCTAGTCCACATGATTAGTTTCATCTCTGTTATAGCCGTCATGATTTATTTTGTGCTTATTCGGATTAAATCTTGTAGTAACTTGCTCATATATTCAACTGGCGCAGCGTCCCCCACAGCCACTCCCGTTTCATGGACGGCCTGGTCGATGCCTCCAAGGAGCCCTTCGTCCACTGCTATGAGTGCCCGATGCCATTTTGCGGCTCGCCGGCGGACATGGTGCATCACCTCACGGATGTGTGCATCGGTCACTACTGGCTCTTGGCGGAGAACATCAAGTATGACACGTGCTACCGGTTCACCATGCCGGAGTCGCTGGAGGATCACCGCCGCCTGCTAGTCCCGGAGGAGGACGGCAGCGTCTTCCTCTTGATTGTGGGCATCGGGGCGCCCCCCCCCAGGCCGCCGCCCCATCTCTGTAATGTGCGTCAAGGGCGTCACCGCTGACGCTGACACTGACACGAGGCAGATGTACGGGTGTGTGGTCAATGTTACTACCCCTCCGGGTCGCGTGGGCGGCGACACCGGCCTCATCGGACAGACTTGGACTCTGGGGAGCTGGGACTATCCCGCCAATGTGTACTTGGAAAACCCATGGCATCCATTCCATCCTTTACCCGCCGACTCGGTGCACGGGGACTCCAAAGAGGTTCACCTGGACATACGCATTATCAAGTGCACTTCGAAAACATGTAGTGTGTGTGGGCGCTTATGGCCCGTGTCTTTGCCGCTTTTGATTCTGTAAGCTTGTCGTTAAACTTGAGTGGCTTTCGCCGCAGTCCTTCCTTTGAACTGCTCCTTTCAGTGAGCTGATGTAAGACACTTTGGGTTTAATTTGATAATGGAACCGGGGAGGAGCCTCCCTGTTCTTCTAAAAAAAATACGCATTATCAAGTTAAATGTTGATCATCAGTCTTCGCTCAATGTAATCCGCTGTCTAAGCATGTGGAGACTTCCATGCATGATCTTGCTCTATTGGAGTATTCCGCATGAATAAAAGTGTATCCGTTTATGGTTTAGTCTAGAATCTTCCATGTATGAATTTTTACTACAGTACTGGTGAAAGACTTACGATTAACCATTTCTTACATCTCCTCTGCCCCCTTGCAAGTCATCCTGATTTAATCCCTCCGTCTAGGTGTATAAGGGCATGGTTAATATTACTTAATAGTATAGCCAACTGTTGACTATAAGAAAGTGCCATGTCATCTATAGCCAACATGTATAACAATCGATACTGAAAAATTAATTCTTAAAGATCATTTCTTGCAAAGCACAATAAGTGTTATTTCTTCACAAGCTTTGGATGCAGGTTGAACAGTTGAACACTTTTGTTTGCAAAAGATACCTTTTTATCTATTTCACCCGGATGTTTGTGAGCTCTATATATGAGATAATATCTGAAGAAACCTATCGATACCCGTTACACATGAGATGACCCCCACATCCTTTGTCAAAATAAACAACTCCCCGATCAATGCATTTCACTCTTCGGTGCAACTCACGGGCACCTTACTACTATAGATTAGTACGGCCAAAAATTGAACTAACATTATATATAGTACGATAAATACTGATGCATGTCACCTAAAATTATACCATTCAAAACTATGTTCAAATACGAATCCAATGATATAGCTTTTGTTGACATGCACTAACATTTTGTCAGTTAAATCTTCAGTCAAATTCAATGGGGGACTAATAAACCACGACCGATGTAGTACAAGTGTAGAGGGCGGTGCTGCATGGGAGTCTCACCTCTCACCCTGCTTGTGGCGTGGCAGTAAAGCCATCATATCACAAAACCCAACCACTCCCAGTAACAAATGGCATGGTAAAATAAACGGACAAGCAACCATCACATCCCTCCGTCTTTTTTGCATTTCATCTCTCTGCATTTACTTTCTCCGGTTCATCTCCCACACTCGATCCCTAGCTACTACTCCTAGGGCCAGTTCTTTTGGCGGCTTCCCCAGCTTTTCCCAAAAGACTAGTCACAGTGGAGAGTAGCAATAAGGCGCCTCAAACATTTATTTGGGCTTCTAAACTACTACTCCGTCCTGGTTTATTCCTCACCATTGTAATTTGTGCAAAAATTTGACCAAAGATTTAACTGATAAAATGTTACTCAAAACACTTAGGCGCGGTGCATCTAGGTGTGTAAGTCATCTTACGAAAACCAAATAATCCCAAAACACTGAGGCACGATGCATTAGCTTCTACCTCGTTTCTTGTTTCTTGACATATCAACCAATAAGAGATAAATAGTGTGCATGCTTTTAATGACTTGAGATATCAAACACGACATGCAGTGGTTAGTTCATTGCATGCAATAATATTAATTAGCAAATAAACATTAACGTTTCTCGTTTTCTCCTCCTCCTTGGTCACGGTGCACAGCCTAAGATGACTTACTCACCTAGACGGATGGAGTAGTGCATGTGACATGCACTAACATTTCATTAGTTAAATTTATGATCAAAATTTGACACATATTACAATGGGGACCAATAAACCAGGACGGAGGTAGTAGTTGTGGGATTACTAATCTAGAAGCCTAAAAGAACTGGCCCATGGTACTTGATAAGCACATTTCATATACATAATTTTGGCATTCAGTTATCCCATTTGTCGAGTTATGCCCATCTATTCTTGCTAAGTTTAGTTGAATATTTGCATGAAAATCATATAATGAATCATTTACTAGTCATTGTGCTTCTTTTGCAGAAAAGTGCGACAAGGCACTATAATCTACAAGTTTCTGTCTAGAAAGTATTGAGGAACAAGACAAGGGCAAGAAAGAAAGAGTGGAGGGATCAACTTGTGAAGTAGGAAGCGAAGTAGAAGGGCCGAAGTGCAAAAGTACAGATCTGAGGAGAGGATCAGAATCCCTAGCTGCAGCCCGATCCCCTTTGGGCCTGGCGACACCTCTGTCTCTCCCTCACCTCTCCTTCTCCAGCTCCGGCCGCCGCCACGGCCAGGCCGGCGTGGTGGTGCGCCTTCCATCCATCAGCCCCGCAAGCCACCACCATCTCCACCAGCACCGCTCACCACCTCGCGTCGCTGCGTCGCCCAGCACCCTCACGCACCATCCAACAGCGCCGCCACCAGCGCCGCATCTCCACCATCACCCCCTGCTGCTGCTCCTGATCCTGCTCCTTCTTCCTTTGCCCTGCTGCTTCTTCCCTCTCCTCAAATCCTATTGCTGCTAGACTTCTTCTTCCCTCAACCTCAACTGCTGCCGCTCCTAGTCCTCTCTGAACCACAAACCTGCTGCTGCTCATAGTCCATTCTGAATAATAAAACTGCTACTGCTTCTCTTCTTCTACTGCGCCCCCTTGCCGATATCTCACGCTGCTGCTCCTCCCTTCATCACGCTACTGTTTCTTTCTTCTCCCTACCTCGCTGCTGCTCTGTCCTCTGCTGATGTACCTCTCCTTCTCCAACTCGCTCCCCGCTGATCCTCTCCATCACCTACACCATCTACAGCTGCAAGCCTAAAGATTGACTGGGAATTAATCTTTGAATCTCTCCCTTTTCTTGCTACTGTACTCTGAATTTTCTGTAATAGGAGTTGTGTAGGACTTTTAAGTTTCAGATTTTGATAAGTGTTTGCAACCAACTAGTTTGATCAGTTTGTACTTGTTAAATATCATGTCATGAATTCTATGTTCTGAATAGTGGATTTCTTTTCTTTCGAAACTAAGTGATGTCTAACATTTTGGCTTTGGTAATATGCGTTCTGTCGGCATATATATGTGTTCACCCTGTGTATTTCCTCTCGCTGTACTAGTTAATTTCTACTAGTATTTTTTACTTGTTAAATACTGTTGTGTTGATCTGTGGGTACTAATCTTGTGGCTTGTTAGATTTCGTTTCTGTTGTCTCTTGTGTAACCTGAACCGTGGTGTAGTATCCTATTCGCATATGTGCGGTTTTGTGTGTTCTGTAGTCCCTGTATTAGCTATGTACCTGTGATATATAAATGTGTGTGTGTGTGTGTGTTTGATTTGAAACAATTATGTTTTGTCATATATTCTCGCTTCTTTCCTTTGTTTATGTTTGATAGTAATGTGTCTTTGTCTTGTAGCTTTAATTGATATTGACTCCTGTTTGTGTTAGTATTGTAGATCCGCTAGTAATACAAAAATACTAAAAAGACAGAGTAAAGATAATCTTCATCTCCCTTTGCTTATTTGTCATTTTCTCTGTTGATGATCCTTGTTAGTGTTAGGTTTATTTTCTATTCTCATCATTCAATTGGGTCACCTAGCTTTAGTCGAACGTACTTGTCGTCGCCTAGTCCCTGTGGAGAACACGACACTCATAGTTTGGGCGTAAAAATCCCGCTACACTTACAATTGATCATTTTGGCGCCGTTGCCGGGGACTAGCATCGAGCGATTGTGTGAAGCTTTAGACTAGGCTTAGTATAGTTCTTGTTTAAATTTCCAGTCAAATTTATTTCTGTGTTTCTTTTACCTTTTTACTTTTTGTTGCTTCGGCTTATTAGGATACTAACCCTCTCACCAGAGCTTGATGTTTGTGAGCGTGTGTAGGATATCTTACTATTTGTAGGCTGATTGACAGTTGCGCTTGAACATATGGCTTTAGTACGTGATCTTTGGTTGCCAAGTAGTTTGGGCACGATGACAGGGCCAATTTGGCCATCTATTGAGGCCGAAAATTTTGAGTTGAGGCCTGGACTTATTGCTCTCGTCTTGCAGAATCAGTTTAGAGGATTACCCAATGAAGACCCTCATGAGCACATTTGTAATGTCCTGGAGTATGCCAATACTGTCCAGTACCATGGGTTTCCCAAGATGCTATCAAGTGTATGCTGTTCACATTCTCTCTCAGAGATGCTGCTAAGGACTCGTACTATTCTTTGCCATCAAGATCATACACTTGGGGTGATATTTCACAAGCTTTCCTGCACAGATATTTTCCACTTTACAAGCAAGCTGCAATTCGTGACCAGATCCTCAGTTTTGCGCAAGATGGAAGTGAGAGCTTGTATGCAGCTTGGGAGAGATATAAGTATTTGCTTAGAAAATGTCCTAATCATGGGCAAAAGGATTGGTTAGTGCTCCAGATATTCTATAGAGGGATGACACATGCTTCGAGAGATCTTATTGATATGTCAGCTGGTGGAACAATCATGAACAAGACCGTTGAGGGTGCAATTATTCTCATTGAGAGCATTGCCTTCCACCAAATGCAATGGGGTTGTGAAAGGCCTAGTTCAAATCCGAAGGTTGCAAGCCATCTGCAATCAGAAGCTGTGTGTTCCATAAGTGAACAGAAATCATCCATGGTGCCTAATATTCAAAACCAGCATGTTCCATTCCGGGGACAACAACATTTCAGAGCTGAATTAGATCCTCCATGTAGAAAGATTGATCTTACTTCAAGTATCCTTGATGATGATTATGATATTTTTCAAGATGATGCAACCATTGTAGATCGGATGGAAACCACAGTAGCAGATCCAATACCTCATGGCAATGAAACTGTCCAGATTGAGTCAAAGTTGCAAGAAGATGTTTATGAGGAACCTACTCTGATTGATGCTAAGTTGAGACAGCAAGATATGGAGAAATTCACTTGTGTTAGTCAACTATGTGACTCGTGGAATTTAGTCGTGGCACCAATTGCCCACACTTGTGTTACAACTGTATCTGGGATATTTGTCAAGAAGAAATCATTAGCTCCACCGGTGGTTGCCTCTATCTCAGTTAAAGAGAGTATCTTAGAGAAGAATAGTGAAGATGAGATTCCAACTCCTGCACATACATCTAAGCAAGTCGGAGACATTCCAAGGAGAGAGATAGTTGAGTCAAATTTAGAAGAGTTGATACTTCAATATCCTGAGAAGATCCCACGTGTTGCTGAGCTGCATGACTGGTGGAAGTCATCAGTGTCAGTGTTGAAACTTAGCAGTGATGGTGATGAGGAGAATATTGCTCAGAAAGACAGCGAGGTAGTGATCTCAGCACCCCTACCAGATCATGTTAGTGCATATTCACAGATGGGGACACTTCAGACTCAATTAGGTGTTGCTGGTAGTAGCACCATAGAAGATCCAGAGGAAGAGAGATCTCAACTTGAAGAAGAAATACTCGAAGAGGAGGAACAAGATGATCCAGAGCTCGAACAACCAAGTGATCAAGTTGAAGATTCATCATCTACTACTCTTGAAGAAGCAAAAGAAGTTGTTGTAGATGAACTTGAAGAACCAGAAATTCATTTGCCTATTGTCATACAAGAGCGTGATGTAGAAGGTTTATCTAATCCTCTTGATGACATGCGTCCCTATGACTTATTTGCTTCTACCTTGCATTACATAATACCATCAATTAAGGTAGATTTGAGAAAGTATTTGCTTGGATATGATGATATATACCATGTTCATGGCATTGCTCACATTTGTTACGATTACACTTATTTTCCTCATGCTAGACCCATGCTTAATGAAACATGTCATTCTCATGTTAGTCTGGAGCTTAATGATTCATATCATCTTCATGCTAGCATTGAGCTTACTGATTTCTACCATTCTAAACATGTGCTTTATAGCTATGCTTATGTAATTGGGTACTCTATTGATGATTTAGAGGGCATCTACCCTATCACTTGTAGTTGTTGTTTGTGTGAGTCCTATTTCAGGTTTTTGCTTGTGCATGAATCAATACATGCTGACCAGGTTCGAGGTGACATCCCTTGGGATCCTGGTGGAGTCAGAGCATGGCGATGAGGAGAAGTAAGGAGCACACATGAAGAGAGAAGCTGGAGCAGGCATGAGGATAGGGAAGCAAAAGGAGAGGAGTAACAATGCACGAGGAAGCAAAGGAGAAGAGTTACAGTTTAGAGAGTGTCGAGCGAGTGCTACGTCCTATAAAAACCCGGTGAGCTGTTTCATGACCTATTCCGAGTATATCATCCATTGATACATGCTGAAATCAAATGTTATTTGGGTTGCTTAAGCCATGCCTTAAATGTTGCCCCACTGAATTTTATTTGACATATGGTGCTTGATGTGAATATGTGAAGTGAGTGTTGAATGCCTTGTAACCTAGTAATCTACACAATGCTTGCTTTGCTGAAATTAGTGAAAGCTATTAGTTTTGAGTGCTCAAATCCCTAGTACACTAGAAAACTTAATCATTTTCTGCTTTTACCTTGATACACCTAGATCATTAAGTGTCAGATGCTGAGTTTGTGCCTAATGTGTTCCCATTGAGAGCAATCACCTAACCACTATGGATTAGCATGCTACGTTCCCTGGATCGGTAGCATGTGAACCAGACATGGAGAAGTGATGATTCCTATTTTTGTGCTTATGCGTTGTTCATTTAAGATTAGTAATAATGAATAAATTAGTTTGACTACCTATAGTAGAATGTCATGTTCTCGGGATTGGTGGCATGTGAAATCGGGTTAGCTTGGGCAGTAATTATTAATAAAAACATGTAATTGTCGAACCAGGTGTATACCATGTTCTCGGGATCGGTGGTATGTTCCTTTGGGGAGACAAACAAAAAAAACTAATATTTGGTTGAGCCAGGTGTATACCATCTTCTCGGGATCGGTGGTATGTTCCTTTGGTGAGACTGATAAAATAATATCTTTGCTTCCTTCAAATTCAATAAGTGGTTCAACCACAATGTTGTGTTCCTGGCAATAAGTGATCTGATCACAAGCTTTGTTCTTGGGATCATGCTCTCTTTAGGAACCTTTTGGCACAATCATCATTTGAACTTGTTGATCCACTTTTATCATTGTAAAAGTTTAAAATGATTGAGTCTACTAGTATCCTATTGCTTTGTAGCACTCTTGACCATTAATTTTCATTAGCTAAGTCCAAAGCATGCATTGTTTAGAGATCTACTTCACTTGGACATTCTCTAGTCAGCTCACAATTCAATATCTAGTTCTTGTCATATTCCTTTGCTTGAGGACAAGCAAAGATTTAAGTGTGTGGGACCTTGATAAGCACATTTCATATACATAATTTTGGCATTGAGTTATACCATTCGTCGAGTTATGCCCATCTATTCTTGCTAAGTTTAGTTGAATATTTGCATGAAAATCATATAATGAATCATTTACTAGTCATTGTGTTTCTTTTGCAGAAAAGTGCGACAAGGCACTATAATCTACAAGTTTCTGTCTAGAAAGTATTGAGGAACAAGACAAGGGCAAGAAAGAAAGAGTGGAGGGATCAACTTGTGAAGTAGGAAGAGAAGTAGAAGGGCCAAAGTGCAAAAGTACAGATCTGAGGAGAGGATCAAAATCCCTAGCTGCAGCCCGATCCCCTTTGGGCCTGGCGACACCTTTGTCTCTCCCTCACCTCTCCTTCTCCAGCTCCGGCCGCCGCCACGGCCAAGCCGGCGCGGTGGTGCGCCTTTCATCCATCAGCCCCGCAAGCCACCACCATCTCCACCAGCACCGCTCACCACCTCGCGTCGCTGCGTCGCCCAGCACCCTCACGCACCATCCAACAGCGCCGCCACCAGCGCCGCATCTCCACCATCACCCCCTGCTGCTGCTCCTGATCCTGCTCCTTCTTCCTTTGCCCTGCTACTTCTTCCCTCTCCTCAAATCCTGTTGCTGCTAGACTTCTTCTTCCCTGAACATCAACTGCTGCCGCTCCTAGTCTTCTCTGAACCACAAACCTGCTGCTGCTCATAGTCCATTCTGAATAACAAAACTGCTGCTGCTTCTCTTCTTCTACTGCGCCCCCTTGCTGATATCTCACGCTGCTGCTCCTCCCCTCATCACGCTGCTGTTTCTTTCTTCTCCCTACCTCGCTGCTGCTCTGCCCTCTGCTGCTGTACCTCTCCTTCTCCAACTCGCTCCCTGCTGATCCTCTCCATCACCTACACCATCTACAGCTGCAAGCCTGAAGATTGATTGGGAATTAATCTTTGAATCTCTCCCTTTTCTTGCTAATGTACTCTGAATTTTCTGTAATAGGAGTTGTGTAGGACTTTTAAGTTTCAGATTTTGATAAGTGTTTGCAACCAACTAGTTTGATCAGTTTGTACTTGTTAAATATCATGTCATGAATTCTATGTTCCAAATAGTGGATTTCTTTTCTTTCGAAACTAAGTGATGTCTAACATTTTGGCTTTGGTAATATGTGTTCTGTCGGCATATATATGTGTTCACCCTGTGTATTTCCTCTCGCTGTACTAGTTAATTTCTACTAGTAATTTTTACTTGTTAAATAGTGTTGTGTTGATCTGTGGGTACTAATCTTGTGGCTTGTTAGATTTTGTTTCTGTTGTCTCTTGTGTAACCTGAACCATGGTGTAGTATCCTGTTCGCATATGTGTGGTTTTGTGTGTTCTGTAGTCCCTGTATTAGCTATGTACCTGTGATATATAAATGTGTGTGTGTGTGTTTGATTTGAAACAATTATGTTTTTTCATATATTCTCGCTTCTTCCCTCTGTTTATGTTTGATAGTAATGTGTCCTTGTCTTGTAGCTTTAATTGATATTGACTCCTGTTTGTGTTAGTATTGTAGATCCACTAGTAATACAAAAATACTAAAAAGACAGAGTAAAGATAATCTTCATCTCCCTTTGCTTATTTGTCATTTTCTTTGTTGATGATCCTTGTTAGTGTTAGGTTTATTTTCTATTCTCATCATTCAATTGGGTCACCTAGCTTTAGTCGAACGTAATTGTCGTCGCCTAGTCCCTGTGGAGAACACGACACTCGTAGTTTGGGCGTAAAAATCCCGCTACACTTACAATTGATCAGTACTCCTACTAGTAGTAGTACTCAAGTTGGAATTCCAATTGCATGACACAACTTGTTAGGCAAAAAATTCGATACAGGGTGTAGGAAGCGGTTTGGGAATTTGCATGCCTTTCTAACTAGTGAGATACTTTGTACAAAGTACGACAAAGAAATAACCACAGAGAAGGAAGCTAAAAGTAAAAAATCAAACGAGCATTTTTGCATTTGTTTTGCATTGAATCATTTCACAAGCTTGACTAGTGATGTTTTTCTACTTTTACAAAAACCGCATCGTAATGTTAAAACGTGCATTTGCACGTACATAAGTAATAGTAGTACTCCCTCCGTCTAGGTGTACAAGTCTTCCCTCCTTCTTGGTCACCATGCATAACCAAAGATGACTTATTGACCTGGACGGAGGGAGTAGCACAGTCTGCAAGCATATATCGAGAGAGACGTGTAGTCCCATAGTATATAGTAAAGTTTGTGCTACATGCACGTACTTGCAAAATGCGTAATACTACACAATGTTTCCAAACTTTCCCTTTTACATACTTAATTAAGGACGCTAAAAATTCCTGAATGTTCGGGATTTATCATTTGCGTCCCAAAACTAATGAGATCGCCTTACAAAGCAAAAATTATACTCCTCCTAAAAGCCACGACGCTCGCAGGAGCGCTTGCGGCGCGCCACGAGTGCACTGGTGCGCGGCCGTTTCCCATCGCGCCGACACAATGCCTCTTCCTTAGCCTCGCAACTCGCAAGGTGCTGATTGGCGGCTTGCCGACGGGCGAGCGCGATCTCACCGGTGTGGTGATCCGGCACCAACAGGTACTCCTCCTGGCTGGAATCGTGCACCCGGTCCACGTACCGCCAAGCATAGATGAGGCGCTTGGGCACGACTGCACTTAGGGCGTCGGCACGGGCGTCCTCCGCCACCCTCAGGGCCCTCGCACGAGTCTTCTGCCAAAGAACCAATTGCTTGACTCTCTCGGACGCGACATAGATCTCCAGAAAGCTTGTTGCGCGGTGTGCTTCTCTTCCTCGGCCTTCTTCTCCGCCTCTATTTTGGCGCGCTCTGTTGGAGGCAAAGCCTCCCACAAGGCGACATCCATTTCTTTCCAAAGCTCCTCAAGGCTGGGGGGCTCGGCGGGCGGCGCGGCGTTCTCCTCGTAGCGCGGAGCTGACGCGTCCTCCGACGCGCGTGCTGGCGAGATTGGGAACGCCGACGTGTCCATCTTGACGCGTCGCGGCAAGGAGTGGAACGATGATGCGTCCTCCTCGACTAGTGGCGGCGAGGAACAGAAGGTGACGCATCGCGTCGCAGCGAGGAGCGGAACGCCGACGCGTCCTCCTCGACTAGTGGCGGCGAGGAATGGAACGGCGACGTGTGACCGTCCGTGTGGTGCAGCGAGGGGCTCCTAGGGCTTGGGAGGGGCGATGCCATGGTGGTCGACGTGAGAGGGAGGGGGAGGAGATAGCGATGAACCTGAACGTGAGGGGGAGGAGATAGCGATGTCGTGGGAGGCGCAATATTTATAGCGAGCAATGGCACACCTACGTAAGATATGGACTGAGCTGCACTGACTTAACTGCAGGTCCAGTTGCGTCACTGACATGTGGGCTAGTACACTGCTGGGCCCGTATGTCAGTGACCCAATGCACCTGAAGTTACGTAAAAGCTACATGGGCATATTTGTTGGAGTAAATTACGGGGGAGCGAAGGGGTGGAAATATTGCTGGTCACAACGGATTGGACGAGCGTGGGGGGGAGGAGAGTCATGCATGCAGATTTTTTCACATGGGGTGGAGTGGTGGGACCGCCGGAGGGAGAAGGAGAGTTTGGCAGGCATATTGTTTCCACAAATGGAGAGGAAAAGATTTGGAGACGAACGGGCTTCCTGCAGGTATGGGGAACGGTGCATAATAAGCCATCTTGCATGTCGGGCTAGGTATAGTCTCAAGTCATTAAGAACATACATGCCCCACACATGTTCATATTTCAAGGTGCACTAAATTATTGCATGCGATGATTAAGGATGGCCATAATGGTGGTATCTTAGCTGGTATGATGCACACGGGAATAGCAAACATGCTGATGTGGCAAAGAATTAAAGAAGAGAGGGGGGTTAGAGTAACTAGGGTTCATGCATGCATTGGTAAACACATTTTTTGTGAAGAACGACAACATTAGTTGAGTACTTTTGCAGACTTCAAAAACTATTCCACCGCCTCTACTATCTTGCTAAGAGTAGGTGAAAATTTTGAGTCGAGCCCTTTAAACTAGAAGGGAGGTAGTGGTACTCTAATAGCTAGGTGTGTAAGTCATTTTATGAAAACCAAATAATCCCAAAACACGTAGGCGCAATGCATTAACTTCTACCTCGTTTCTTGTTTCTTGACATTTCAACCAATAAGAGATGAGGGTGTGCATGCTTTTATGACGTGAGACTATCAAACATGACATGCAATGGTTAGTTCATTGCATGCAATACTATTTAATTAGCAAATAAACATTAATATCTCTCATTTCCCCCTCCTCCTTGGTCACGGTGCACAGTCTAAGATGACTTACTCACCTAGACGGAGGGAGTATCAACATTCACAATGTCAAATCAATATTTTTACACTCATTATGAAACATAGTTCTTATACTCATTATAATCAGTATCGTAGATATTGATATTTTTAGTATAAATTTGGTCATGGGATTTCATTGATGCCTGTCAAAGCGTGGAGGAAGAGGAGCTTAGGGCTTGCATTGCCGGTCTCTACATAGGTATTTCTCTTCATAATCCTGTAATTTTAGAGACTGATTGCGCTTTTGTGGTAGCGTCTCTTGCATCGGGGGACTATGACAGGTCTGCTATGCGTGACCTGAAGATGAAAGCGTTGAGCATCTCGAAGTTGATCAACAATCTTCAATTGTCAAAGATTAGCCGTTCGGCCAATAAGGTGGCACACTTAATCGCTAAGTATAGCTTTGACAATAGATTAGATGGTATTCTTGTAAATAACATACCGCCCTGTGTGGTGAATATTGTATCGAATGAGTGTACTGGTGTGGCTGGTTAATTAATATAAGGTGGTGTTCAAAAAAAAGTATATATTTGGTCAAACACTTTGCAAACGGTTGACGGGAGTAAAAAGGACCAGAGGGAGTATCATGCATGCGGAGTAGGCAAAAAAATTGCTTATTTATAGCCGGTCGAAGTCTCAAAGGGCGCGACCGTGCGAGGGAGGCGAAGGTCATGGGAGGCGCGACGGTTGACGAAATTAAGTGAAGTTACATCCACGCGCCGGCATGGCGTGCGAACAGGCAGAAGCTATACCATCAGGCCTACGATATGGGTCTAGTAGACATGACATCTAGTGGGTCCTGTATAGTTCTCGAGAACTCTTTGGGGGCTTGCAGCCGTTTATCCATCGGGCAAGCCAGCAACCCCACGTCGTTTGCACGCCCTACCCGTCCCCGTCTTCTACCTCACAACAGTTCGCTCCCAGTCGTCCCGTCCTTTCACATTAGTTCGCTCCCAGTTTTTGTGGGGTACAACAGTTCAACTTCTCCTAACCCTCCTCCAAAATCCATGGCCTCCCAAATCTCCATCGTCGCCGCTGAGTACCAGGTTAGAGCCATCACCGGCGATCAGTTCATCGTCATCTACACACGTGGATCCGCGACGGTGAAAGCATGGCTTGCTCGCTTCCTATGCATGTTCAACAGTTCAACGGATGAGTGGGTCGCTGGGCTAGATGTTGAGTACACCACAATCCTGGGACAAGAGAAGGATCTAAAGGACGAAGAGAGGAAGAAGCCCGCCGTGATCCAGGTTTGCGTACATAACGTTTGCTTGGTCTACCACATATGCCATGCCAACGTTGAGTGCCAGGATTTTAAGAACTTCCTCAAGGACAAAAGAGTGAAATTCGTTACTGTAGGCTTTAAGAACGACAGAGATGTCCTGCGTCAGATAGGTCTTGTTGTAGGCCAGCCCTTCGATCTCCAGAAGGCAAGCCTGGTGTCCTCCTCTCAACCTTCAATGCATGGGAGTCGAAGACATTAGATGAAGATCACATCCTGTACACAGCAATGGATGCCTACCTTTGTTTAAATATCTACATGGGTTGGATGAAGAAGAAGAGCCCAGTGTCCGGTTCAAGCAAAGAAGCATCGACGAAGAGGAAGAGGAAGAAGGACGAGGACAAAGTCGAGGACGTGGACTTGGACTCCGAGTAGGTGGCAGTGCCGTCGCTCATGCTAGTTCTACTGCAGTGTCAAGCGGACTAGTTGCTTAGTTTATTTTCAAGGGTGTGTTGTGCTGAGGCCCCATCAGAACTATGTTTATGTTCTTTCTCGTTATTTGAACTCTTTAGTATGTAGAGTAGTACTAGTACTATGTCTTACTACTATTCTTCTTGCAGTTGGTACTGCTGCTCGTATCTTCGTGTTCCTACTGTACTTAATACATTTGTACTAGTAGTATAATTTG
Source organism: Triticum aestivum (assembly GCF_018294505.1). Lineage (NCBI taxonomy): Eukaryota > Viridiplantae > Streptophyta > Magnoliopsida > Poales > Poaceae > Triticum > Triticum aestivum. Next base: position 256,254,055 of record NC_057813.1, on the reverse strand, counting down.
GGTCAGTTAATTTGTGAAAGAAGTTCGACGAAGCGAAGGAAGAAGACGGCAGAAGAGGTGTAAGAAGCCCTTCTAGCCATCCATGTTGCATCAAACGGATCACATGAGTTGACTGACCCAAATTGCTCCTTCAGATTGCAGGATCCACGTGGCATTCAAGGTCTCGAAGGTAGATTCCGTGTCCGCACCCGGTTTGCGGGCTCGACGCGCGCGCGACCAGCTTCCGCCGTGACAGCCACCATGCGCACCTCCTTCGCGCGGGCTGAGACAACAATGGCACACTAGTTCCTCCTCGCCGGCGTGCTGGAGCACGCGCTCGTCCTCCTCTTTGTACGTTGCATGTATAGATGCGGCTCCACTAGCTGCTCGCGTGCTTGGCAGCGTGGTGGCATGGTGAGGAGGGACTGCAGACGACGTGAGCGGGCGAGCCTTTGGCTTACATGGCACAGGGATGGCGGTGACACGGCAGTGATGGGCGAGAAATTGTTGGCCGGAGCAGGCGGGCACCAGCATGCGCAACGGCGGTGGCGGCATATTGATGAGTGCGCATATGGGAGCTTACTTTAGTTTTATATAAGGTTGGTCAAACTTAAAAGAAAACCGTACTAGTAGACGTAAACATTAGACTTAGGAAGCACTTTTATTAATTTTTTTTGAAGTTAGTACCACAGCCATGATACGGAATCATGTGCAAGTGCGTGAACCGCGACCGCGCAGTCGATCAAACGGTGCGTCACCATGTCGCACTCGAAGGACATCCACCAAACCTTTTTGTGTGTGTGAAAAAAAATCCTCGAATATTACTCAACTTTTTTTCCTGGGAAAGTTCTTGACGCTGCAATATTTCCATATACTTGAATTTAGCTCCAGTTTGTGTTTATTTGGATTTGGACGTTTTAGGTGCGCCCTAGTTTTTTTAATACTTATATTGTGTGTGACTGAGAGAGAAAGTGTGTATCTGTCCATTTGTGTGTTGTGGCAGAAGGGCAATTTGGAGACGGTGTGCGTGTGATACAGACATAGAGAGGTGTGAATGTGCAAATGATCATGCAAGAGTGAGACATAGACAGATGCCGATACGTTGTGTATACATGAGAGAACGGTCTTCTAGTTTACTTATGTGTGTGTGTGTGTGTGTGTGAGAGAGAGAGAGAGAGAGAGAGAGAGAGAGAGAGAGAGAGAGAGGAGCATCCGTAACACAACAACCATCTCTCTTGATTCGTCCGTCCCTTGCACGATCGCATGCAACACATGCATCAACGCGCACATTTTGACACCCTCACTCGGCCGCTGCCCACCTCAAGGCCCACACAATCTCTTTGTGAATACCCATTTCTCTCCCTAGGTTTGTTTTCACTCAATATCTAACACACACACACACATGCGCACGCACGCGCGCGCGCCCACACACACACACACGCAGCACAAAACACACACACTCCCCCGAGCACACAATTCATCCCCATCGAAGGTTATACGGCGACCACTCTCGCTTGTGCTTCTTTGCACCCCAACATGAACAACACCTCAATCTTCAAAGAGGGCATCGAGCAGATCAAAGATGGCTACCACACCGCGCTAGAGAATGCAGGGTCATTTGGAAGCAGGGTGATGTGACGACGGCTGACTGACTCCTCCCCCCACCCTCTCTCTCTTGCACAAAATTACCAATCCCTCTCTCCCCCGCACAAAATTGTCAATCCCTCAACCCATGAGATCCTTCCCCTCTCGTCCATGTTTTTCCAGCTCTCTCATCAAACATATTGTCTCTTCTCCTTCCACGTATACAGAATCTGGATGCACACGCATCTCACGTATATTACATGTCTCCATCTTTATCACAGACCTAACTTCTTCCTCTCTCTTTCTCTTTCTCTCTCTCTCTGTCTCGTTAGGTTTTTCTCCTACTCTCTCATCCACATACATACAATCTTTCCCGCCCTATCTTCTCCATACCAAAAGCTCTCTCTGCACGTTTCATTCACACAGTGGGATATGTCAAAATGTTGCTTCTATAATGGCTGATGTAGAGTTTTGGTTGTTTTTGTTGCATCCTACAAAGTAATAACTATGAAATGCATTTAGATTCTCATTTGACTGGGATTATGTGAGTTTGAGCATGTTGTGAAGTACTATAGACCTTGTATACATCTTGGGATTCTACAATGATTGTAACTATTGAATTGTATAGACCATTACATTCGAAGTCAATAGCCTAATATATTTATTTCACAATTTCAACAAATGATTAGTTCACTACAAACTAAGAAAACAAATGTGTACTCCCTCCGTTTTTATTTAAGTCCGCGTGTTAGCATTGGTCAAAGTCAAGTTTTGTAAACTCTGAGAAAGCTTATAACAAAAAATATTAACATATACAATAACAAATAAATACCATTAGATTCATTATTGAATGTACTTCCACATCATACATATTTGTTATGGTAAATGTTTATATTTTTATATAAACTTGGTCAAACTTTAGGAAGTTTGACTTCTGTCAAACCTAATATGCAGAGTTTACTACTACTACTCGCTAATTGCTTAGCCGAATCACTCAACACGCCACACAGGGAGTCCAGTGTCACAAAATTTTGAGGTCGGCGGGAAAATCTCCCGCGACCCTGATTCGAGCAGTGGTAAGTTACCATCATAGCCTTCGGAACAGGCCTACGGACGACGCTTGGTAGGGGACTGTTTTCGTAACTTCGGGTTCACCCTACCCAGCCAGCCCCACCCCGGCACCCAGAGTAGTACACCTGAATACTCCCCATTTTCTATTCCCACCGCAAAATAGACTTCTCCATGGCACTGCAACCTTCGTGCTCCTCCCCTTTACCTCGGCGCACTCGTCCACCGCAGTGCATCTGCCTCATCGACGACCTCGTACGCCGCACTGGAGCCGGTCCATCGTCATTGTCATAGACGGAGCCTCTTCCCCGGCATCGTCTTCACGGTCTCGGATCAGCTTCCTGGAAGCCGACGCCAAGCGCAAAAGTACCACCGTCGTGGACAATGAAATGACTCCCATTGCCGACCATGACTCACAGAGGCCGCTGCGACCATCGTTCTCCTCCTCGATTGGTAATGTGTGTATTGAATCACTTAGCAGTACATGTGCAGTTCCAATTTTGTTCATACCTACCCTTCAATTTTCCTGGGTGCTATTGTTCCCGTAAAAGTAATTGGTTATAGCCTCCGTTGTCCAACAGAATATCAGCTTGTAATTGTGTGTCGCTCCTGTATCGCGCTGTGCTTGGGTAGGTTTTTCATCTGCAACTAGTAGTGTGGCAAATGATGGAAAGGTTTTTAGAACTAGCAAGATGCCCATGCGTTGCACGCATCAAGATGCATTTGTATGAGTAGTTTATCTTGTGGGAGAAAAGGATGAATGAGGGCGGGCCTTATTTGCAAATCTGGAGAGGGGTATGGGTATCTTTTTGCAAAATTCCCATTTTTTCCTTCCTATCTGTCAGATATAAATCGGACGGCCTATATTGGAAAAAAAAGTATAGAGAAAAAAGTAGACAGTAAAGGAAGTAGAGATAAATATTAAATATTAAATATAAAATAAATATAACCGTAGAGAAGAGAGTAGAGATAGCAGAGACGTCAGGAAAGGATCGCGCGCGCGCGGGAAAAAGCGGCCGACGTGCGCTAGTTTTGGCGCGCGGCGTCCGACGCGCTTTATAAAATCCAACGCCCTCCCACTGCTCTGTGCCTTGCCAGCGCTCTGTGCCTCGCCACCGCTCTCTCCCCGCTCTTTTTCGCCTCGCCGTCGCCACGCCACCATGCCGCCACGTCGCCGGGAAACTTGGGGATACCGCGGCGTCCGCGCGTGCCCCTCCTGCGGCTTCTCCGCCGAGATCCGGTTCTGCCGGATGCGCCTCGGCCTCGGCAATTTCGACACCGCCAACGAGGCCACCCGCGCGTATGACGCGGCGGCGTGGCGCCTCCGGTGGCCTCATAGAACATTGAACTTCCCCAACATGCTGACGAGGGAGCGGGCGCAGGAGCTTGCACCTCTGCTGCGGCTTAGCACGAACAAGGATCGTCGCGACAACCGGAGGCGGGAGCACCGTATCGGCATTGCCTAGATGGACGAGGAAGCCATTGCACTATGGCGCCAACACTTCCCGCAGGACATCATCAACGAGTGCGAGTTCTACGCGCAAAGGAGGGCAGAGAGGGATAAGAGGAGGGCAGAGCGAGCCTCCTATCGCGAGGACAAGCGTAGGCGAAAAGCGGACGCTCAATTCAACATGAGGCTAGGAGCAGCGTCGCCTAGGAATCCGACGACGATCGGTATCTTCACGCCTACAGTCAGACGTCGGAGGAGGACATCACCGACGAGGAGTCGGACGACGAGGAGTAGTTGAATTATCTTTTTTTATCTATCTATGCTGAGAACTATCCTCTACTCTCTAGTATCTACTTCTCGATCTCAGCACTGTAAACGCTTTTTTAAAGCGCCGCGCGTTGCGATTCTGTTGGAGATGCTCTAACATGGCAGACGAGTGCTTTAATGTTGCCCACAAGATGCGTGAGTATTACTAGTAGTATTGTTCTTGCCATGTTGAGATTTTAAAACCACGAGTGTGAACATGCAGAGGAGCAATGAAGACCAAACACGGGATATTCAGGACATTTTCAAGGAGCATGGCAAGTTAAAGAGGAGCTGCACCGAACCTGTAAAATGAGCTTTGGTAAGTAACACCCTTTCAATTACTTTCGTTTAGCCTCGTATTCTTCGATGTGTATATGTTGTAGTTTCTGTTTCTCTTAAGCCTGGTGTTCTTCGATGTGTAGTAAGAAGAGTCTTAATCGTCCTAATGCTTTCATTTTTAAATTGATGTAGGAAGTGGGTGTTCTCACCTTGTAGTCTGTTTTTATATTTCTTTTCCTATTGAATTCACTTCTCCGAGTTCTGTTTATCTGGCTTCTACTAAATGGATCTAGGTTTCTGTGAGTATTGATCTAAAAAAGAAGTAACTTCATGTCAGGATGCAGTTCCTGCGAGGAGGGAAGTATGGTCAACCTCGAGATCATGTTTCCAAAATGAGGCTGGATTACACACAAGGTGCCAGTTCCCTAATGATGCTGGATTAGACACAAGGTGCAAATTCCCAAGTGGTGCTAGATTACATACAAGCCAGGTGGTGTCGTCAGCTGTTCGTGTCCTCGTGGCATTAGTAAAGGCTAAAAGAAAGCGTGTAGCAGCCCTTGAGAATGTAGCTGAGTTCCTGAAGAAGTGAAAAGAGCAATCAGATGCTCTCTTCACCCAAGCCAAAGAAGAGATGGAAGAAGCCAGAAATAAGCTAGCAGAGGCAGAGCAGGCTAGGCGTCTCCTGCTATCTAAAACTGTTGTCAATACAAAATTTCCTTCATAATAGCTAGGTTCAAATGTTTATCCAGTCAGCATGCCTATTGTGATGTCTGTGCATCTACTGATGTGGCACAAAATGTTTTTTTTCGGGTCATGTAATAACAGCAATTACTTTCCAAACAATAACAGACGAAGCATTGGACATGGTATAGTTCACGCGCAAGCCCGACATTCCAAGTTCAACTTCCACATCAAACTCATGTTCACAGATATCTGCACATTCATACATAATGTCCACAACCATGATTCACTTCAAAGCCAAAAAAATGTGAGGAGAGTTATAAATAAAGAAAAACCTCTACTAGTTCCTGCTACCAGTGCGAGCACAACAAGTCAAGACCATGCGTCAATTAATTATATTTTAGTCATTTTTTCTGTTCTAAAATGCCTGCCGGCTCGTGGAAGAACGTGGTGCCGGCACACACGCGGATTCAATGAAGGCAGGCAGGGCAGTCTTAAGCTGGTTGCATGCGGCGAGGAGGCATGCTCAGCCGGGCATGCAGCGAGTGCGACCCTCTTGGCCGGCGCGCCGGTTCAATGCCTGCACTATGAGAGGTCGAGTCTGTGTCAGAGCAATCACTCCCTCCAGTCCTTTTTTGTTTGAGTATAACAAAGTCTCGTTTTCCATTCACATTTTACAAGTAAAATTCGTGGACAAACTTTGACCCAAAGTACGATGGGGACTAGTAAACCAGAATGGAGGTAGTAGTTTTTTTAATCAAAGAAGGGTTTCCCCTTCTGATTACAGAAAACTAGCATCTAAATCTAAACCATAGTATTTGCCCTAGAACTACCAGGTTCAACATCTCACAACATAAACCCATACAACCATGCGCCAAGGAGGTACGTAGTACTATGAATTCCATTTTCGGTCCATACCAATCATTATAAAAACTACTTACTACTTATAACGTGCCATTGAAAATCAGAACTCTTAACCCCGCTAAAAAATGATATTTTAAATGTGGCTACTCGATCTGTGGCAACTGGCGAGCCACCGCGCTCCAAGTCGTTCACCTGTGGTCCCGACCATCAACTCCTACAAAGGTGCTCCACCACGTACCCGGTACCCGTGAATGCAGCAATCGTGCACCTAGGGTTTTAGGGTTTATTTGTTAACGTCGCCTTTACGTAACACTCATGTGTGCGAGATAGCGAGAGGCCGACTGCGTGCATGCGCTTCTTCTCTTCGTATATGTACTCCACCGTTTGTCTGGTGTCTAAAAAATTATAATAACTACTAGCAATGTGCCAATGCGTTGCCACACAATCAAAGTAGATTAATACATATTCACCGATTTGATAGAAAAAAGTGTAGTTTTGAAATATGTATATCACTAAAAATATGTTATGTTTCACTCAAAATATATTCCGTTGGCGGTTTTGATGAGATAAGGGAGGAATGTTGTTGGTTTCAAGATTCGAGAAGTGGTATATGTCTAATTTCTACTCTTACTAGCAAGATGCCCGTGCGTTGCACGGAACATCAAGATCTTGTGGGAGAAAAGGATGAACGAGGGAATGCCTTATCTGCAAATGTGGTAAAGAGTGTGGGTAAATTGCCATATTTTCCTTCCTATCCGTCAGATATAAATCGGATGACCTACATTGCAGGATGGCAGGCCCACCATCATCACCAACTCTATTTTTATCCCTACTCTTATAAAAAGCATTGTCGGTGATGATCGTGTGCCTGCCATCCTGCAATATAGGCCGTCCGATCTATATCTGACAGATAGGAAGGAAACTATGGCAATTTTGCAAAAAGATACCCACACCCCTCTCCACATTTGCAAATAAGGCCTTCCCTCATTCATCCTTTTCCCCCACAAGATAAACTACTCATACAAATGCATCTTGATGTTCCGTGCAATGCATGGGCATCTTGTTAGTTGTTGCAAAAAGCCCATGTGTGTGTGAGAGAGAGGGAGAGTGGAGGAGGACGGAGTGCATGTGTGACAAAGACACAAGTAGTGTGTGTGTGCGATAGGTATCAGCTTAAATGAGGCGATAGTGTGTGTGTGCATGATCGAGAGGGCGTGTCTCAAGAAGGGAAGAAAAAGCTACATAGATATAAGGAGCGGGAGAGAGACATGTATGTGATGGTGGAAGAACGAGTGTGCGGGTGTATAAACCTATCTAGAGGCTAGCTAGTCGATAAATGTTTGTGAGAGAAATACGAGTCGGGGTGCGAAAGTGAGAGTTTTGTGTGTGTGAGAGAGAGACGGTAGTCGGGAAGGGGAGTGGAAGCAGGAGTTGTGTGTGTGTGTCTGTGAGAGAGAGAGGAGACGGTAGTCGGGGTTGTCTGATCGGTAAACAAATGAATAATGTTAGTCTGGGATGGAGACGAAAAGGAGACCGCAACAAATGTTGTGTCTACAGGAGAGAGAGTAATTTTAGTGGTATGAGTCATATGTAGAGAGATATAGGGTGTGTGAGAGAACCCCATAGAGAGAAAGACAAAGTGAAAGACGAGTGGAGACTGTGTGTGTGGCGGTGAAAAAGAAAGCTTAGGTACCGAGTGATACCAGAGAACAGTAGAGACGTGAGAGATAATGAAAACCGTGTAATGTATAATGATAGGGAGAGTGTGACACTTCTCAAGGGAGACGTCGAGAGACCATGTTTGCGAGGATAGGAGAAACATGAAATGAGCGTGCGGGTGAGCTGGAGAAAAGAGAGTGATAGCTACCTGAAGGAGCATGCATGCGAGAGAGATGGGCGTGAAAGGAGTGAACAAAAAAGGGATTCAAATATTTGAATTCGAGATGATGATACATGTAATCCATACTCGAACCAAAATTGATCTATCAAACATGCATACTCATATGAATTCATGCACATCTATGTTATTTAATATGTAGATATTACTGATCCATACATTTTAGTAGAACATAATTTGGTTAATTTTTTTCGAATTCAACCTTAAGATTTCGAGATCGTTGTATTTGTAAATCATATTATACATATAAAGGAGCAGAATTATTTGTTGTGCTTTTGAAAGTATATATAAAATAATGATGTATATAGAATGTAATTCCAATTGAAAATGGATCCCGCCCAAAAAAAATAGTAGAATACAAACGGGATTCGAATTGAGTTGGCATGGTAAACATGCACTGTGCAAAATTTGAACAAAGCGGGGAAAGTCGCAGTAACCGCCCGAAACCAAAATCTGCGAGATGGAAATCACTACTGCCTATCCCTGCCACGCAAAGCCTATCTGCTGGATTTCTATAGGTTTCGATAGGGGTAGGCTTGTAATTTCACCCAAACGTGACGTAACCGCCTCTCACCCGGATTCATACACGGTGGGCGCCAAAACACAGTGTGCCCTCGGCCGAAATCGACTCCCTCCCCGATTCATATTCATACACGGTGGGCGCCAAAAACAAACTCTCGTCGGCAAATATTCGGTGTATGCGAGATTACCGTCCTATCCCCAACCGACTAATGTTGCTGTGATTAGGGATGGCAATGGGTACCCATTACCCACGTACCCTATGGGTAAAAACCCTATTAGGGTAAGGGTATGGGACAAAAAGTTACCCATGGGTATATAAATAGGGAAATCTGAAACCCATCGGGTAGAGCGGGTACGGGTACGGGATCATATAACCCGTACCCGCATACCCATGTACCCGTATAAAATCTATGTGATCTCAAAATTATCTCTACAACCTACACTTTATCATGAATTTGTGAACTCAAAATGTATGAATGTATGACTACGTGTTGTTATCTATGACTATGTGATGTTGTTTTGATGTATTGTTATTTACGAGAAAGTGACGTTGTTTATTAAATGTGTTGTTGTTTGTAAGTATGTGTTGTTGTTATAATCTATTGTTGTAATTATGCTTATATGTTCCTGTTTATGATTATGAGTTGTTAAATTGATGTTTCACAAACATGGGTAATTTTACCCGCGGGTACCCTTCTACCCTGCCGGGTAGCGGGTATGGAGAAAAGTTGTACCCGCTAACAGGTATGGGTAAGGGTAATGGGTAAGCTCAGGAGAGACGGGTAAGGGTATGGGAAGGCTCCACCCATACCCATACCCTGTGGGTGCCATCCCTAGCTGTGATGTAGTAGAAATTTGAAACGGGGGCTAAGTTTGTAAATTTCCTCGCATTTGAGACAAGCGCGCCCTAGATACATGGTTCCCCCCTTCCTCTCTACCTCCCTTTTCCCCATTCGTACTCCGTGGGCGCCAAAACACCCTTTCCACCCCACCCTCCTCCGTCCACCACCATCCGCCACCCCATCCACCGCCATCCTCCTCCACCATGCCGGAGCTGATACCCCGATGCCGCCGTCCATTACAAGAGATCGACCTCTCTCGTCCACGCCTTCAGACCGGGATCCTTGCATCCCGTCCTCTCGCTTCATCCCCGCCGTCGTCCACCTTGCCGGCGCCGCTCCTATGACCGTCTCGTCCACCGCGCCCTGCCGCCACCGTCTACCCTCCTAGATCTGCTTCCACGCCGCCGATAGCCATCGCTACCGCAGCACCGTCAAATTTTCAGCAGATGCGTGCACGGCGCCGCACCAGAGGCGATACTCTTTTGTATCTGCTCAACTTATTTATCGCAGCAAGAAAATAGATCGCCACTGCTTTACTCTGATTTCTTGTCTTGGTTGCGAAGTTGCCTTTGTCCGGTTTGCACCTTCAGATCCGCCATGGCACGCTCAACACTATACTCCCAATGCTTATGGTTTTCCCCTTTTATATTCCACACTAGTTAAATCACAGTAGACTAAAATTCAAAATTGGGTCAGTGAATTTTTTAGAGCTCGCCGGAGTTCGCCGGTGCGATCCAAGGGGCTCGGGTGGTTGTGGGGCCTCGCCGAACGAAGAAAACTCGACGCGGGTGGGGGTGGGGGTGGCGGAGGAACATAGGCGATGGGGGTCGGTGGTCCGGCCAGCGGCCCATGCGGTGTTCTGTATGGGAAGAATCAGAGACGAGGAAGAAGAAGGGTTAGGAGATGTAGGATCTTCATCCAACCGCCTGAAATGGTCGAGAGACAGCTGGGAGTTGCATTCTTAATGCGCTCTGGTTCATCATGTGTGGGCACTGCACAACCAACATTTTATTATCCAAAATCTGCTTGCTCTTCTTTACCATGTTCCTTTTCCGTTCTTCTTTAATATGTACTCTCTCCGTTCCTAAATACAAGTCTTTGTATAGATTCCACCATGGACTACATATGGAGCAAAATGAGTGAATCTACACTCTGAAATGTATCTGGATACATCTGTATGTGATCCATAGTGGAAATCTCTACCAAGACTTATATTTTGGAACGGAGGGAGTATGCTAGTAGTATAGTATGTTCCTTGTACTGAAGATGAGCAGGGACATTTGCAGTGTAGAGGTCTATACGGTCAGTTGTGATGGACACTTTGAGCCTCTTTGATTTGTAGGATCTTGTAAACATAGGAATTGGATTTGTAGTGGCCTTCCCACTTGAATCCTATAAGAATAGCAAGGAAATGCGCGGAGCTGTGTCGCCTTTGAGAGTTACACTGATATTAACAGTACCGCACCTTCACTTGAAGAGAGCTGGTATCCGAAGCCTTTCTAGCCATACGGCAATACTAGCACATATATTCCAGCAAGTTCAACTTTGCTGATTTTACTCTGATGCTTAAGGTTTTCCCGTTATATCTACATTATGATCTGTGTAGCTGCTTTGTGTCGCACTAGCAGCAGTCCACTCTTGAAGCTAAACACTGCAATGACTTACAAAATTGGCACCAAGGGATTGAGTGCCATTCTGGATGCAATGAAACTCATACGCTCCCCACCTGTTGACTCTTGTTCAGAATATGATCCTAATGACTATTCTAACCTCGAGGAGTCAAAGGCAGATGGCCTATCCTGTTCACCCATCAAGGTGTTTGTTCTAATTTGGCAATGTTTTTTGATTGCGGGTATCTTGCATATGTTGTCTTGCATTTCTTCTACTTTGTTGCATCACCATTTGCTTAGTTTACTCATCATATATGTCGAGATGCCATGCCCATCCATTATCAATACATATTCCATTTGTCATCATACCATGTTTTTCCACTCAAATGTTGTTTGTGTGCATCAGACATCAAAAAGGAAGAGGGTGATTGCCGAACCTGAAGGAGCACCAGCAAAGTCCTTGAAAAATGTGGTGGTGCCGGAGAAATCAGACAACACCCCACTTATATTGGCTGTACAACCAGTGACACAAAATGTAGGACCGACTCCAGCAGGCTGTACCCATACTTCACTGGCCACACCACTAGCCCCACCACACAGGACCTGCACTCTAGCAAAAGGTATACCGATTTCATTTGCCATAACACCAGCTATACCACAGAAAAATCCCACTCCAGCAAAAAGTACATCAAGTCCACCGGCCGAAGACCTATCCCAACTGCAGAGATGGCCAATTCCTGCAGATTGGAACCCCATTCCATTTATTCCCAGTTTAAAAGACAATGCTTTCAATGTTGTTAGGGACTACGTGCATATATTCCCATCATGGGAAGATTATTGTGAAGACAAACACCATTTTCACATCTTCCTGTCCAACTTACGTGTAAGTGCTATTATTCATGGTTATTATTTTCCTGTTTTCTGCTGATTGAACACATCAATGATTTACATTACATTGTTGTAACTAGGCGAGGGTCAATCTGGATAGTCATGGCGAGCAAAGCTTGCTTGTGCTTTTCAAGGAAGCATTGCAGCAGTATCGGTGTTACCTAACGAAATCACACTTTGGTCGCAAATCTATAAACGAATTTCCGGTGAAGTCTCCTGTGCTAAATTTAGAAGACATTGAATGGAAAAACCTTGTTATGCATTGGTCTCATTCCCAGGATGAGGTACTGTCTATGAAATCACATGGCAATTTGAACTTCTACTTTTCCGCATGTGCCTTACGGATCTTTTTTGTAGGAAATCTGCTCGAAGAAGAATTCCGGTTTGAAAAGAACGACAGGATATCGCAAATATGCTGCCCGCTGCTTTGCTCTTGTTAGTACCTGTTGTCCTATATCACTGTACTTGCATACATACCTGGTTCATTATGTGACAGCAGTATGCATGATAGCTTGCTTATCAATTGTTCGCTCCAAATTATCTGATCTGTATGAATGGTTACATTAGTGTAGAATATATCCAATGCCAATGTTTTTTAGCTCTGCATTGTTCTTGTAAGTACATGTTGTCCTTTATCAGTGTACTTATAATGATAGGTAGTTGTTTATGTACCATCACTCTGCAGCTTATTTTCCTTTGCCCTCCATTTTCTACACATCAGATATATATTTACTCTTACCATAAGGTTGGTACTGAAGAAGTTTAGCTGTGCATTACTCTTGGCTGTACATTTTGCCTGTATAGCTGCACTTACATTTATAGCTACTTGGTTATGTAGCATCACTCTTCATCTTATCTTAAATATTCTCCATTTTTTCGTATATTATCACATCTATATTTACTCTTAACAAAATGTAGAATAAAGGCAATGCTTATGAAGAAGATTCTGTGGTAAACTTCTTGAATTGCCCCCCCCCATCAGCATGGACAAGGCCTTTATAGAGCCCGTCTTCACCAATAATGTAAGTTTGTCCATTTCAAGCCTTCAAACTCATTTGTATATATTTGGTTAGGCATGACTGCAACAGCTGTTTAATTTTGGTGTTTGCATCAAATTGCATGTTTAAAGTTTATTATGTAGTTCATAAACAAAAGTTTGTCCTTTCTCAATTTAAGTTTTCAGTTGTACAACCAAGTTCCTTATTCATACCATGTAAATTAAACTATACAGAGCAAGTGATCTTCTTTTGCACTGCATGTATGCTTCTTATCTTCATCCGTAATCCAATGGTGTGGTGAACCTACCCACTACAGCACAATGTCATATTCTGCAATGTCTTAACTATGAACAATGTCATATCATTCTACTACTCCCTCCGTTCGAAAATACTTGTCATTGAAATGGATGTATCTAGATGTATTTTAGTTCTAGACACATCCATTTTGATGACAAGTTATTCCGGACGGAGGGAGTATTATTTAAACTGTCTCTTTATTTTCCAATCTGAAATGGGATAAATTGACAGCACACTAATCATTGATACTTATGAGTTCTTGATCTGTAATCCGGTGGTGTCGTGAAGCTGCCAACTCCTTCACAATGTCATTTCCTGCCATGTCTTGACCTGAACAATACCATATTGTGTTAATGCAATTTTAAACTGTGTCACTTTTTTCGTCAGTAAGAATGTGATGAATTGTCAGCACCGATACTTTTATGTGCAAAACCTGTCATCTGTCTGCTTGTTTATCTTTCAGAGTGAGGAAGATTTAAGTGTTGAACAAGTGCAGTCTCATCATCTTGCTTAGCTGCTTGCGCTGCAGCTCCCCAGCAGGGCTAACCTTTCTTGAACTCTATTAAAGTGCTGTCGGTTTTGTATATTATTTTGTCGGCGTGTTTATTTGCAGTGGTGGCGATCTTTGATGCCCAGTGTATGTAATCTGATGTCTGCTTGTGCTTTATTATCATAGTGGCGAACTTTGATGCCCAGTGGATGTAATATGCTGTAATTTCTTTATTGTATAGTCTAGGTTTTTTCTTATTCACGATGCTGCAGTTATTTTACTGTATATATATCCTGTCTTCGCAGTAAACCGGCCAAACTGTAAGATTACGGTACATAATCGGGCCGTCATGCAATCACGATGTAGGTTGGGCCTGAAACGTGCCGAACAGCTAACGGGCCGGCAGCAGCCCGAAATGAACCCCGGCCCATGATTGTGTGAATCAAATCATGGGCTTTTAACAGGCCAAAATTGTCTCGGTCCTTGTTTGGCCCAATCAGATATGAGCTGCGAGCAGGCCGGATGCAAATCGGGCCGTAGTTAGGCCCAACTATATGACGGGCATTTAACAGGCCGAAATTAATATAGGGCCGAAATGTTAAACGGGCCCTTAAGAGGCCAAAACTAATATCAGGCCGAATTACTAAGTGGGCCTCTAGCAAGTGGGCCCAAAAGCATAGTGTCCAGTTGACGGGCCGAATCTGATATGGGCCATAATTGAGCCCATAGCCTCTTAAAGGGCCGGACCTAATCTGGGCCATAATTTGGCCCAGGACGTGGTAGGCTTTTAACGGGCCGGATCTCATATGGGCCACTATTAGGCCCGGAACGTGGCAGACCATTAATGGACCGGATCAAATATGGGCCGGCATTTGGCCCAAAACATGGCAGCCAGTTAATGGGCCGGCCTACTAGGGTCCTCAAATTCTTGTGGGCCTACAGCTGGGCCGGCCCATTAATGTCAGCGAAATCTCGTGGGCCTTTAGCCGGGCCGGCCCATTATGTTCCACAAGAATCTTGTGGGCCTTTACCTGGGCCGACACATTATGGCACACAAAAATCTTGTGGGCCTTTACCTGGGCCGGCCCATTATGGCCCGCAAAATCTTGTGGGACTTTAGCTGGGCCAACCCGTTATGGTCCGCAAAATCTCGTGGGCCTTTAGCTGGGCCGGCCCATATGGTCCGCAAAATCTTGTGGGCCTTTAGTTGGGCCGGCCCTTTTAAACTTGATGGGCCGGTCCATGTGTCAACATATCATAGGCGCGTCTCGCCCATTGGATGAGTGACACCTGTGCTAGCGCGGACCTGACACGTGTCTCCTCCAGCCAATGATGATTTTACACGTGGAAAATCCCCATTGGTCGGGGCTATTAACGGGTTATCGGATCCAAAACCCGACTCGATAGCTTAACGGCATTCCGTTACGGTGGATGCCACGTGTCGGTCACCCTTGACGAAAGCACTTCTGTGAAGCACGTCATGGAAGTGGACACTTCCGTGATGATAATTTTGGTAATGTCATCGAACACTTCTACGACAGCACATGTATGACTATCTTGATTCTGTCATAAATTTGTCATGGATGTACATGCATGACAAAAAACGTGACCTACTATGACAAACACGCATCATCACGAAAGTGTATTTTTTAGTGATGTTACTTATGGGCTCGTGACATTTACACATGTTAACGGCCTATTGTTTTGAGGGCCCAAATTATGTTTAGGCTTGTTAAAGGCCCACTAGGTGCACATGCCTACCAAAAATATGAAAGCTTATGTTGATTTAGGCCCAGATATTTTTAGTGGGCTACATGCAAATTACGGCCCATAATCGTTTTAGACCAATTGGAATGGGCCTAACGGATGTTGGCACGTTGGGCTCCTACGAAGCTTTCGACCTAATACATTACTAAGATAAACCTACACTGTACAAAAATAGCATCGCAATTTCTACAGCCTTTGGCAGCATGGTAAATGTTGTATCAATAACAAAATAAATTCTAGCCATACAACAAAAGGCCTGTTGGCATAAAGTTTGTAGTCCTTGCAGATAAAAGCACCATCAGATGTATAGAAGCACATATCATTTGATCTGAGTGCTAATGTTTCAGGCTGTAGAATCTGATGGAGTAGCATGATCATCCCCTTTTTCCGCCATTCCTCTTGAACAATGAAGCAAATGTCTGGTAGTCTGGTTTCAAAACCATTCATATCTTGACGACATTTTTCAACCACTATTCTTGTTTCCGAAACAACGTCCACTAGGGATTGGACTTGTGTCTGGAGCACATACATATCACTCTGTCTAGCCGGAAGATTTTGTTCAGTAGGCGATTTGGTTGAGGTTACCTTGACAACCAACCCAAAATTACGCAGGAAGGTGCTTTTTGCAATGTTAGTGGAGAGATACTGACGCACTACAACAAGAGGTGACATTGTGCCTGTGGTAGCCTCATCACCTTCAGGTGGTTGTGTCTGTTCAATCATTTGTTCCATAACTTGCTGAAAGTTTGAACTTGTAGATTAGTGTACCAGATAAGTTACTAATGAGAAAAAAACAAATAAAGTAGGTTCCAAGTTTATACGTAACTTATTTTGGTGAACTAATGTAATACATTAGCATGTATTGTATTGCCAACTACATAATAAAATCACTTTCGAAACATATGTCCATGTAACATGCCTACTGTATTGTCTATTTCCTCACATTCGTTGACATGTAAGGATAAAGAGACATGGTTTAAAGTAGGATGAATATAGTATGACATCATTCATATCATGGCAAACAGATATCAAACAAACAGGCTATTGTATCATTGTGTGGGCACGTGAACATCACAACTAGATCACAGATCAAGACCAAAAGAATATCCTTCCTCTCTTTTAAACCGTGTAAGGTGAAATGATACGTTAAGACAACTATGTATAAAAGTGAACAAAGTAACTGACATTGGCTACAAACCAAGCAGTTAAATGAACATGTCATACTAACAAGTAGTTCAAAGGCAGGAGGAGTAAGGACTTACAATAGCGGCTTGAACTAGTGTGCTCATGCCCTTCATCTTGCTGGTGTGGCAATCCTTGAAGATTTGCACTGCATTTGGTTCAGGTTCTTTTTGGTCCACACGGGCTTTCCTCTGTATTTGGAACAAGTTAACATAGATACAATAATATGGCACAGAAAAAAGAAGGAAGTAACAGCTACTTACAAGAGTCTCATAGTGTGCAATATAGCTACGAGATCCTATTGTCTGTTGGAATTTCACTTTAGAACGGTTGGTCTTGTTCTTCAAACAGTTATCCTAGAAGAAGATACACTTGTAAGGCACATACGTAAATACAAGTTCAATATGTGATCTGATCAAATACATATATCCTACCTGATACTTTGGATCAGACCAGTGTTTAACAAGGGCTGTCTAGTCTTCATTTGTAATATATTCCAGTGGAGATGTTTGAGCGATTTCATTGTTAGCCTTGCCTTCAAAGTGAGTTTTTCTAAGGTGATATCGATACTGTCGCAGAGCAGACTGAAAAACATGAGTGCATGCTTGTTTAGTTGCATCATCTTTCAAATCCAACTTGAACCTCATCTGTTGAAAAAAGAATGTGAGTCTTATTAAGGGGAAGCTAGAAAGTATGGGACAGAGCAAGAGAATATTACAAATTGTGATGAATAACATTACTTATAGATAAATGGTCAAGGAAGGTGTTCAAATCAGTATTGTCTTTCTCATTCCTGTACTGGATCCACGTTGGGAGGATACGTGCATGACACCTAACGGCAACGGCTGCCTCTCATACTAACTTGGCTGACTCTGTAGCATCACGTGGCTTTTTTTAAACCTGCCTCAAAATGGATCTCCATTTTTCCTCCTTTAGATTTTGTTAATCTGTCAAGCATTATCCCTGATGTCTGTTTCCGCTTGCGCCGTGGTGCTAGTTCAACAATGAATATGGAAAGCGTTAGCGCACATCAAACTGTGAGAGTACATATAAAGGAGCATGCAACTGCAACTTGACTCGGTCAGGTACCGTCTTGGTGTTGATGCTCATGAGGTTCATCTGATCTTGCCAAGTCCTCTTGTGTCAGCAGTGCTTCGGAAGTAGTGTTAGGTGTGAAGGCAGCTTGGGAACTGGCCAGTTGCAGAGCAAACGGATGAGTAACTCGTTGAGAGGCCGGTGCTGTGTTTGTAGATTTAGCCGGTGGAGTTGGACCTTCTATTTCACTATAAGTACAAGCAAAATCTCGAGGGCAGATCCTTTCCCGTTGCACCTGACGAGTAACACCATTCCCTACTATATTATTTTCCTTGCTCTTTTCTTTGCCTTGTCAAGACGTACCCACAACACAAAAGAATAAAATCGCTCTTCAGAACTCATTGATGCATGATATAGACAAGCAATACTTTGATGTAAGACAACCGTATGAGGATGGAATATGTAAGAAAAATAGGACGGCGTGACATATTGATAGCTATGATGTGTAAACTAAGCAGAAAGATTTTCAAGAAAATAGAAGTAATGCAAGCTATACACCATATGAAAGATGCAACCAATATCACTCTGCCAAGTTAAAAGTGTCTTGTCATAAGTGGCATTTCAAAAAATTAGACGCAGTACAACCTAGAAATCAATGCAAGATGCAACCACTATCAAACTGCCATGTTAAAAGCATCCAATCATGAGTGACTGATGCGGGATACACAACAGCAGTACTTTGATGTCAGAACATGGTATGATAGATAGATGCAGTGTATTCTAGACACATAAAGGCATGTCATATGCACATGTATAATGTATATACTCAGCAGGTACAATTTAATCAAAATAGAAGAAATACAGGCTAGACAACATATGCAACATGAAACCAATTATCACACTGTCAACTTAGGGCAAGCACCTGCGATGGTGGAGTACGGGAGATGAACTCATCATGTAGACTTGGGACTTCAACTGCATTAGCAGTAGCAATGGCAAGTCTAGAGAGTCTCTGTTTGCGTTGGTCCGGAGGACCACCTACATCCCCTAACTTTTTTCCTTCCTCTTTTCTGATATTGCCTTACAAAGTCAAAACCACAAGAAGTTGAATAAAATTAGCTCTGCATAACTAGTTGATGCATGATACAGACGAACACTACTTTGATGTAAGGCAAGCACATGATAGAAGGATGGAATATATACAAAAAAAGATAGCATTGCATATTCACAGGTACGATAGGAGGATGGAATATGTATGAAAAATAGTAAGCAGAAGGCATTTCAACAAACTTAGAAGAAATGAAAGCTAGGCACCATATGAACATGCAACCAATATTACTCTATCAGGTAAAAAGTGTCTCGTCGTAAGTGCCATTTCAAGAAATTAGAAGTAGTACAAGCTAGAAGACAATGCAAGATGCAACCTACACCACAACTCCCAAGTTAAATGTGTCTTATGGGTAAGTGATTGTTGCAGGTATAAGTTGTAAGCTACGCACATGCAATTCAACAAAATCAGAAGCAATACAAACTAGACATCATACAAAACACGCAACCACACATAACAATTCCAAGTTAAAGCAAGCACGTGTGATGGTGGGGTAGGGGAGATGTGCTCATCATCTACACAACTACGTTGACTGTCCAACCTTGTCTTGTCTTGTGAAACTTGTTGGGAGGATGGCGGAGTAGAATCTGTAGAGACCCTCTGTTTGAGTTGCTTCAAAGGACCACCATCATCCACTGCTGTACTAATTTCCTTCAGCTATATTTATTTTGCATTGTGAAGTCAAACCAATAAGAAAAAGGAATAAAATTCGCTCTTCAGAAGTCATTCGTGCATGATAGTGATGAACACTACTCGGATGAAAGGCAAACACATGATACGAGGATGGAATATGTACGAAAAGCAGGACGGTGTGACATATTCACTCCTATGATGTGATAACTAAGCAGAAGGCATTTCGACAAATTAGAAGCACTGCAAGCTAGACACCATATGAAAGATGCAACCAATATCACTCTGCCAAGTTCAAACTGTCTGTCGTTTCAACAAATTAGAAGTAGTACATGCTAGAAATCATATACAAGATGCAACCAATATCACAGTGGCGACTTAAAGGTGCCTTATCATAAGTGACTGATGCGGGATATGCAAGAACAGTAGTCTGATGTAAGAACATGGTGTGATCAGATATAGTGTGTTCTAGAAATAGGAACGTGTGTCATATTCATAGGCATTATGTGTAAAGTAAGCAGATGCAATTCAACAAAGTTAGAAGCAATACAAGCTAGACATCATATGCAACATGCAACCACATATAATAGTGTCAAATTAGAGAAAACACATGTGATGGTGGAGTAGGGGAGATGTGCTTATCATCTACACAACTACATTGATTGTCTAGCCTTGCGTTGTCTTGCGAATCTTGTTGGGAGAATGCCAAGTAGAATCAATAGAGACCCTCCATTTCAGTTGCACGGAAGGACCACCATCATCCAATGCCTTACCAATTTCCTTCCGGTTTATTGATTTTGCATTGTGAGGTCAAACCGACAAGAAAAAGGAATAAAATTCGCTCATCAGAACTCATTCATGCATGATACTGACGAACACTACTCTGATGAAAGGCAAAGTCATGATACAAGGATGGAATATGTACGACAAACTGGACGACTTGACATATTCACACCTATGATGTGGTAACTAAGCAGAAGGCACTTCAACAAATTAGAAGCACTGCAAGCTAGACACCATATGGAAGGTGCAATGATCACTCTGCCAAGTTTAAACTACCTCGTCATAGGTGGCGTTCATCAAACTAGAAGCACTACATGCTAGAAATCATATTCAAGACACAAACCAATATCAGACTGCCAACTTAAAGGTGTCCCATCATAAGTGACTGATGCAGGATACACAAGAAGAGTAGTTTCATGTAAGAACATGGTGTGATAGACATATATAGTATGTACCAAAAACAGGAAGGCGTCTCATATTCACACGTATCATGTGTAAGCTCAGCATATGCAGTTTACACTAATTAGAAGCAATACAAGGTAGACACCATATGCAACATGCAACCAGATATCACACTGCCAAGTTAGAGCAAGCACCTTGGATGGTGGAGTAGGGGAGCGGAGACTTGGAACATGTAATGCACTAGCAGTACGAGGAGAATCCGTACAGATGCTCCATTTAAGTTGCTGCAGAGGACCACCATCATTGCATTCCTTACACTTTTCCTTCCTCTTTTTTGATTTTTCCTTGTCAAGTCAAACCCACAAGAAAAAGGAATAAAATTTTCTCTTCAGAGTTCATTGATGCATGATACCGACGAACACTACTTTCATGTAAGGCAGTCGCATGATAGGAGGATGGAATATGTATGAAAAACAGGATGGCATGACATATTGACATGTATGATGTATAAAGTGTAAACTAAGCATATGGTGTTTGAACTAGTTAGAAGCAATGCAAGCTAGAAACCATATGAATGATGAAACCAATATCACTCTGCCAAATTAAAAGGGTGGCCTCATAAATGTATTTGACAAAATTAGAAGCGATACATAGCAATAGGCTAGAAATCATATACAATATGCAACTATAAAGGTATCTCATCGTAAGTGATTGATGCAGGATACACAAGAGAGGTAGTTTCATGTAAGAACATGGTTAACAGATAGATGTATTATGTACCAAAAATAAGAAGGCATGTCATATTCATAGGTATAATGTGTAAACTAAGTAGATGAAATTTACCCTAATTAGAAGCATTACAAGCTAGACACCGTATGCAACATGCACCCACATATCACACTGCAAAGTTAGAGCAAGCACCTGTGATGTTTGTGTAGGGTAAATGCGGTCTTCATGTACAGAGCTACGTTCAATATCTTCATTTAGGCTTGCTGTTTCTTGAGAATCATGTGGGGAGGATGAAACTGCACTCTTTATAAGAGTAGCGCGTTTCATACTAACCCACGGGCGTGACTGTCTCAGCATAAGTGATAGATGCAGGATACACAAGAACAGTAGTTTGATGTAAGAACATGGTGTGATAGGCAGATGTAGTATGTATCAAAAATAGGAAGGCGTGTCATATTCACATGTATAATGTGTAAGCTAAGAAGATGCAATTTAACAAATTAGGAGCAATACAAGCTAGGCACCATATGCAAGATGCAACAAGATATCACACTGCCATGCTAGAGCAAGCACCTGGGGCTGTGGAGTAGGGGAGATGAGTTTTGGAACTTGCACTGCAGTAGTAGTAGCAGGAGAATCTACAGAGATCATCTGTTTCGGTTGCTCCAGAGGACCACTATCATTTTGTGCCTTCATCCTTTTAGATTTTGCCTTGTCAAGTAAACACACAAGAAAAAGGAATGAAATTCGCACTTCCAAATTCGTTGATGCATGATACTGACGAACACAACTTTTATGTAAGGCAACCACATTGTAGGAGGATGGAATATGTACGAAAAATGCTAAGTAGAAGGCATTTCAACAAATTGGAAGCAATGCAATCTAGACACCATATGAAAGATCCAACCAAAATCACTCTACCAAGTTAGATGTGTCTCATTATAAGTAGCACTTCAACAAATTAGAGGCAATACATGTTTGAAATGATACGCAAGATGCAACCAATATTACACTGTCAACTTGAAGGTGTCTCGTCAGAAGTGACTAATGAGGGATACACAAGAAAAGTAGTATGATGTAAGAACACGGTTAATAGAAAGACATAGTATGTACCAAAAACAGGAAGGCATGTCATATTCACAGGTATAATGTGTTAACTAAGCATATGCAATCTACCCTAATTGGAAGCATTACAAGGTAGACACCATATGCAACATGCAACCACATATTACATTGCCAAGTAAGAGCAAGCACCTTCGATGGTGGTGTAGGGGAATTTCAGTCATCAACTAGGGGGCTACGTTGACTATTTTCATTTATCCTTGCTGTTTCTTGAGAATCATGTGGGGAGGATGACCCTGCACTCTTTAAACGAGTAGCGCGTCCCATAGTAATCCACTGGGGTGACTGTCTCATCATAAGTGATTGATGAGGGATACAAAAGAGCATTAGTTTGATGTACGAACATGGTTAATAGACATATGTAGTATGTATCAGAAGCAGGAAGGCATGTCATTATCAAAGGTATATGTGTAAAGTAAGCAGATGCAATTTAACCAAATTGGAAGCAATACAAGCTAGACACCATATGCAACATGCAACCACATTTGACAGCACGGAGTTAAAGCAAGCACCTGGGATGGTTGTGTGTGGCAATTGAGATCATCAACTGCAGAGCTACGTTTACTGTCTGCATCTGCTGACACTATACCCTTTAGAGCATTGAAACGCTTAGTGCTTATCTTCAAATTACACTAGAGCGACTTCTATCTTTTCTTTTGTGTACTCATCAACACCACGTTAGAGTCTGAAATACCCATGCATAAAAAACAATAGTGTGAGTATGGGTGAAGTGTGTGCACAAGTAGTACAGTGTAAAAGTAGCAGATAGCAGGTCGGTGAGAAATACATGACGAGAGACATATGATAGTTCTACAACATGCATGGCACACGAAATTACTAGATTCTAGGATTTTGAAATATGAGCACAGGGATGGCTGGGAAATGCAGATGCTCCCCCAGCACACCACAAGGTGTGGTCCTATGAAAATAACAGTTGACTGAAAACAAATAGGTCATTCCATTTAAACTGCACCGTCCGATGTATAAAGAACAAGCAGATCACCTTGATTTACCTCAAGCCAGTCAGTGTTGACGATCTTCCTCAAAACGCCAGCGACCATCGGCCCAGTCCTCTTCCTCCGCTCTTCCCTTGACCTTACTGCACCACCGTGCTTGGCACCACCCCCGGCCATCCCTTCAAGCCCCGCCGACCTCCAGATCGGGCGCAAGCAGCTCCTACGCTCCACACCCATATGATAGACACCGATGTGCCGCTTCCCCGATGAACAGGCGGACTAGGTGCTCCGCGCGCCTAAGCGAGTGCTGCTTCTTTTAATTGTGAATCAACTGACCCTGAATTGAAATCTAGGCGGGCTACTGACCTCTAGCCAAGGTGAAATAGTAAATGGGAGGAAACCTTGTGCATTTAGTATCACGTAGAAGACGCAGTAAGAAGCACTCAACTAGTTTCTTTCATGGGATGAATACGGTGTGAGTAGAGGTGTAAGATTTGCACGAATAAGGGAAGAGGAGTACCTCTTTCTGCTGGCAGTGATGTGTCCTCCTTCTGTTTTTCCAACGATCTTCTTGTGGCTCCCTGGAAATGAGAAGTTGTGGAGGACGGTGGAGCCTTGGACGAACCCATGGCCAAGTTGTTGAGTGTGGTGCGGTGGCCATCTGTCCGTGGCAGGGAACCAGATCCGAGGCGGTGAATGACGGTGTAGCAGGAACAACTCCGGTGCGATGGACGGTTGCGACAATGGAGCGGCAGCAGTGAGGCGTAGGACTCCGTGGTCGAAGTGGTTCTTGTATGGCGCACGTCGGCGTCGGTGTTGACGTTGTGCGGGCAGCTCTGCCTCGGCTTGAGCTTCTAAGTCCTCGAGGGTGTTGCAGTTGTGGTTGCGTTTGACGACAACGTCGGGGTACCGGCTCCAACGTGATGCAGGACGGCGGCGGTGGATTGGGAGCGATGGACTGGAGGACGGAGGAGGCTCGGGTTCGAGGCTGGTGGAGAGGGTGTTTTGGCGCCCACGAAGTATGAAATGGGGAAATGGAGGGAGGGGGGAACTAAGGGGGAACAACGTTCCGGTTTGGGACGCACTTGTTTGAAATTTGGGGAAAGTTACAAACTTTTCCCCCATCTAAAATTTCAGACATATTGCGGGTCGGGGGTAGCACAGTAATCTCAGGTGTCCCAAATGGTGGGCGGGATAGATTCCGGCCGAGCGCATGGGTGTTTAGGCGACCACAGCGTATGAATGCTTCTCAAAGGTGGTTGAGACTGGCGTCTTGGTGAAGTTACAAAATCTACCCCGGTTTAGGCCTTTGGACATCGGGCCGATAGGCTACATGGGCCAGAGTCAGGACAGTAATTTCCTACCACCAAACATTAGTCTCGCGAGGCTTCGGGTGACCAGAGGCTTATTTGGTGCTTCGTTCAATATTTGGGAGCAGAAGCATTAATGTTTTCGGTTCTCTTGAATTGAACTTTCAGGATTTGTCAAAGTTCACAAATCTTGACACTTGAAAATCCTAAAACTACGATTATTTTGGAATGGAGAGGGTACATTTGAATATACATTGTACAGTATATATTAAAAAATATGCATCTTACCTCAGTTCAAGCATCGTTCAGGATATAATCTCCTTGGTTGCAAAAAAAGTTAGACATGCGTATGAATATATAGCATGTTCAAACGCAAAACAAAGATTGATGCCCCCTTTTTGATCTGATTTGCAAATGTCGTTATCTCATATTCAAATAGATGAATGCACTTCCTATGAATTGGAATCTTCGAAACCCCCTTTATGTTCAATTCAACATGTACTCTATTTCATAGTTAGCAATTTGGAATGTATCCATGTAAGTGATAAATGTATAAAGTGCTTCACACTAACAACATGGAGTGCACTAATTAATGTTTATATATGAACTGCAAAAGCAATGCATTGTCTGGATTTCAAACCACTCTCATTCTATGGATCGATAACATGAAATAAACACATGCACATACTATAATTCAATAGAGTATGGGTGTCTGATAGACCGATGTTCGTTTATATGCAAATTACAAAATTCATGATCTCATCCCAAAATAATAATGCCATTTATATTCTAATTTAATGCGTAGAACCGCCTTTTACATGTAGATGCACTATGCCTCGGCCCGTTCTCACACAGGCGTTATATATCTCTCTATCTAACGCATAAGTGCACACACTTTGTATACATCGGCATTTCTCTCTCACACATGCTCACAATCTCTCCCGGGGTGTCGGGGTGTCTCACGCACACACTCTCTATATATCTCCCTCTCTATTTCTTACTACTATGTACCACTCTTTTCACTAATCTCAGTTGGAAAACACTATTTCTCTCACATGCATATATACACACGCGCGGTCTCTACTAGCCCTCTATAGGCACATATATGTGCCTACGTGTCTTCCACACGCACATTATCTTTAGGCATCTCTCGCACGTATTGCCCCCCACACACCTCTCTCTTAGTAGTTGGCAGATATGATTCCATCAGATCATTCGGCAGGACATCCCTGATTGTTAGGGTGGATGGTAATACGAGGCAAAGTTTTACCCAAGTCCGGGCCCTTGCAGTTGAGGAAAAAGCCTACTCCCGGTACTGTATATTTGTGATAGGGGTGTGTACAAAGTAGACGTGAATACTAGGCATTGTGTGTGTGTGTATACTATCGACGAACTAGCCCCCGGGCTTCTATAACATACTCGGGGCCTAGGGTTACAAATCAGATATAGTCGGCTTATCAACAGTGGGGATAGAGTCATCCACGACTCTGGTAGCTTTGTTTTGTACGCCGATTCCTCCACATGGGTCTTCATATAATCGGTCCAACCTATGTGGCGCAAGATGGAACCAACCCATGAGTCCTCACGTTGACCCACCACAACTAGAAATGATGTGCCCACCACACCCCACACGCAATCGGACACTAAGAAAATAAGCATATACAATAGTACAGTATTATACATGAAAGTTAATTGTATGGTGCATCCAACAATATTTGTTTTGCATTGTGAATGTTCATATTTTCTCCTAAAATAATAGTCACAGGAAAGAGAAACAAAGGGCATATCTCTCCTTCTCTCCACCAAACACCCCCTCTTTCTACACCACTTTCACATATGCACACAAACTATCTCTCGGCCTTCTAAAAGTATGCATGCCCCTGACACATTCACACGTGATGGTCACTGTATTTCAAGTGAAAGCACTATAAGGTCACTAGACTCCAGAATATGCTCATTATGGTCACCGTATACATTCTCGTGGTGATCATATGATATCTAGCTCACGATACGTCTTCGTATTTTCTTGATGACACTGAGGGACATTGTATTTGATGTGTGTGATACGTCTCCAACGTATCTATAATTTTTTATTGTTCCATGCTATTATATTACCCGTTTTGGATGTTTATGGGCTTTACTTTACACTTTTATATCATTTTTGGGACTAACGTACTAACCGGAGGCCCAACCCGAATTGCTGTTATTTTTGCTTATTTCAGTGTTTCAAAGAAAAGGAATATCAAACGGAGTGCAAACGGAATGAAACCTTTGGGAGCGATCTTTTTGGAACAAATGCAATCCAGGAGACTTGGAGTGGACGTCAAGAAGCAGCCGAGGCGGCCACGAGGCAGGAGGGCGCGCCCTAGGGGGGTAGGCGCGCCCCACCCTCGTGGGCCCCTCTTGGCTCCCCTGACCTACCTCCTTCGCCTATATATATCCACGTACCCCGAAAACATCCAGGAGCACCACAAAAAACTATTTCCACCATTGCAACCTTCTGTTTCCGCAAGATCCTATCTTGGAGCCTTCGCCGGCGCTCCGTCGGAGGGGGAATCGACCATGGAGGGTTTCTACATCAACACCATAGCCTCTCCGATGAGTTGTGAGTAGTTTACCACAGACCTTCGGGTCCATAGTTATTAGCTAGATGGCTTCTTCTCTCACTTTGAAAAGAAAATACAAAGTTCTCCTTGATCTTCTTGGAGATCTATTCGATGTAACTCTTTTTGAGGTGTGTTTGTCGAGATCTGATGAATTGTGGGTTTATGATCAAGTTTATCTATGAGAAATATTTGAATCTCCTCTGAATTCTTTTATGTATGATTGGTTATCTTTGCAAGTCTCTTCGAATTATCATTTTGGTTTGGCCTACTAGATTGATCTTTCTTGCAATGGGAGAAGTGCTTAGCTTTGGGTTCAATCTTGCAGTGTCCTTTCCCAGTGACAGCAGGGGTAGCAAGGCACATATTGTATTGTTGCCATCGAGGATAAAAAGATGGCGTTTATATCATATTGTGAGTTTATTCCTCTACATCATGTCATCTTTCTTAATGCGTTACTCTGTTCTTCATGAACTTAATACTCTAGATGCAGGAATGAGTCGGTCGATGTGTGGAGTAATAGTAGTAGATGCAGGCAGGAGTCGGTCTACTTGTTACGGATGTGATGCCTATATACATGATAATGCCTAGATATTCTCATAACTATGCACTTTTCTATCAATTGCTCGACAGTAATTCGTTCACCCACCATAATACTTATGCTATCTTGAGAGAAGCCAGTAGTGAAACCTATGGCCCTCGGGTCTATCTTTTATCATATAAGTTTCCCATCTATCCTTATTTGCAATCTTTACTTTCCAATATATATTATAAAAATACCAAAGATATTTATCTTATCTTATTATCTCTATCAGATCTCACTTCCACAAGTTACCGTGAAGGGATTGGCAACCCCTTTATCGCGTTGGTTGTGAGGTTCTTGTTTGTTTGAGTAGGTACGAGGGACTTCTGTGGAGCCTCTTACTGAATTGATACCTTGGTTCTCAGAAACTAAGGGAAATACTTACACCACTTTGCTGCATCACCCTTTCCTCTTCAAGGGAAAACCAATGCAATGCTCAAGAGGTAGCAAGAAGGATTTATGGCGCCGTTTCCGGGGAGTTCTTCGCTCAAGTCAAGACATACCAAGTACCCATCACAAACTCATCTCCGTCGCATTACATTATTTGCCAATTGCCTCTCGTTTCCCTCTCCCCCACTTCACCCTTGCCGTTTTATTCGCCCAATTTTTCCGTTCACCTCTCTTTTTCGCTTGCCTCTTGTGTGCCTATTTGCCTATATGGCTTTGCCTAAGAACGCTGCTCTTCATCTTAGAAGGTTGGAAGAGATTGAATTAAACATTAGAAGCTTTATGACTTTACAATTTGAGCATAATAGTTTCTTTAGAAAAGAGCTTAAAGAACAAAAAAGCTTTATGGAGTACTTGAATAAAAAGCTTGATGATATGTCTAAAGAATTTTATGGTTTGAATTCTTAGATTGCTCGTCTTGAAAAATCTATAGCCCAAATTTCTGATAAGCAAGCCACCTTAGTTAATAAGATGGCCGCCAAACCAGAAGGGTTAGGGGAAAATAATGATGAAGATCCAAAAGTGATTGATGTGTCTCCTATTAAATCCTTGTTTTGCAATATGAATCTTGATAATGATGGGACTGGAGATGAGTCAACTTTTGTTAAAAGGCGTCCCAATGATTCAGAGTTTTTAGATCTTGATGCTAAATTTGGTAAAAGTGGGATTGGAGAGGTCAAAACTATACATAGCAATGAACCCACTATTTTGGATTTCAAGGAATTTAATAATGATAATTGTTCTTTAATAGATTGTATTTCCTTGTTGCAATCCGTGTTGAATTCTCCTCATGCTTATAGTCAAAATAAAGCTTTTACCAAACATATCGTTGATGCTTTGATGCAATCTTATGAGGAAAAACTTGAATTGGAAATTTCTATCCGTAGAAAACTTTATGATGAGTGGGAACCTACTATTAAAATTAAAATTAAAGATCATGAATGCTATGCTTTGTGTGATTTGGGTGCTAGTGTTTCCACGATTCCAAAAACTTTATGTGATGTGCTAGGTTTCTGTGATTTTGATGATTGCTCTTTAAACTTGCACCTTGCGGATTCCACTATTAAGAAACCTATGAGAAGGATTAATGATGTTCTTATTGTTTCAAATAGGAATTATGTGCCCGTAGATTTCATTGTTGATATAGATTGCAATCTTTCATGTCCTATTATTCTTGGTAGACCTTTCCTTAGAACGATTGGTGCAATTATTGATATGAAGGAAGGGAATATTATATTCCAACTTCCATTAAGGAAAGGCATGGAACACTTTCCTATAAAGAAAATCAAATTACCTTATGAATCTATTATGCGAGCCACTTATGAGTTGAATACCAAAGATGGCAATACCTAGATCTATTCTCGCTTTTATGCCTAGCTAGGGGCGTTAAACGATAGCGCTTGTTGGGAGGCAACCCAATTTATTTTTGTTCCTTGATTTTTGATTCTGGTTAGTAATATATAAACCATATAGCCTCTGTTTAGATGTGGTTTTACATTTTAATTAGTGTTTGTGCCAAGTAGAACCTATAGGATCATCTTGGGTGATAGTTAATTTGATTCTGCTGAAAAACAGAAACTTTTGCATGCACGAGAATAATTTTATTAAATCACAGAAACGTGATTTTGAGTTGATTCTTTTTGAAGTAGATCATTAGACAAATCTACTAAGACTACCTATTTTTGTAGTATTTTTAGAGTTCTAGAAGTATTCTAAAGTTACAGATTGATTCAGACTGTTCTGTTTTTGACAGATTTTGTTTTTCGTGTGTTGTTTGCTTATTTTGATGCATCTATGGCTAGTATCGGGGGGTATGAACCATAGAGAAGTTGGAATACAGTAGGTTTAACACCAATATAAATAAATAATGAGTTCATTACAGTACCATATGTGGTGGTTTTTCTTTCTTGCACTAACGGAGCTCATGAGATTTCCTGTTGAGTTTTGTGTTGTGAAGTTTTCAAGTTTTGGGTAAAGATTTGATGGACTATGGAATAAGGAGTGATAAGAGCCTAAGCTTGAGGATTCCCATGGCACCCCAAGATAATCCAAGGATAACCAAAAGCCTAAGCTTGGGGATGCCCCGGAAGGCATCCCCTCTTTCGTCTTTGTTTATCGGTAACTTTACTTGGAGCTATATATTTAATCACCACATGATATGTGTTTTGCTTGGAGCGTCTTGTATGATATGAGTCTTTGCTTTTTAGTTTACCACAATCATCCTTGCTGTACACACCTTTTTGGAGAGACACACATGATTTCGAATTTATTAGAATACTCTATGTGCTTCACTTATATCTTTTGAGCTAGATAGTTTTTGCTCTAGTGCTTCACTTATAATATTTAGAGCATGTCGATGGCTTAATTTTGTAGAAATTATTGATCTCTCATGCTTCACTTATATTATTTTGAGAGTCTTTTAGAACAGCATGGTATTTTCTATGGTTATAAAAATGGTCCTAGAATGATGGGCATCCAAGTTGGGTATAATAAAAACTATCATAGGAAGTGAATCGGATGCTATGATCAATTTGATGCTTTATAATTGTTTTTGAGATATAAAGGTGGTAATATTAGAGTCATGCTAGTTGGGTAATTATGAAATTGAGGAATACTTGTTTTTAAGTTGGCAAGTCCCGTAGCATGCACGTTGGTAAAAGTTGTGTGACAAATTTGTTGCATGGGGTGCTCTTTTGATTGTCTTCCTTATGAGTGGAGGTCGGGGGCGCGCGATGGTTAACTCCTACCAACCTCCCCCCTAGGAGCATGGTACTTTGCTTCGAGGGCTAATAAAACTTTTGCAATAAGTATATGAGTTCTTTATGACTAATGTGAGTCCATGGATTATACGCACTCTTACCCTTCCATCATTGCTAGCCTCTTCGGTACCGTGCATTGCCCTTTCTCACCTTGAGAGTTGGTGCAAACTTCGCTGGTGCATCCAAACCCTGTGATACGATATGCTCTATCACACATAAACCTCCTTATATCTCCCTCAAAACAGCCACCATACATACCTATTATGGCATTTCCATAGCCATTCCGAGCTATATTGCCATGCAACTTTCCACCGTTCCGTTTATCATGACACACATCATCATTGTCATATTGCCTTGCATGATCATGTAGTTGACATCGTGTTTGTAGCAAAGCCACCATGCATAATTTTTCATACATGTCACTCTTGATTCATTGCCCATCCTAGTACACCGCCGGAGGCATTCATATACAGTCATATCTTGTTCTAGTCTTGAGTTGTAATTTTTGAGTTGTAAATAAATAGAAGTGTGATGATCATCATCATTAGAGCATTGTACCTTATAAAAAAAGGAAGGCCAAATAAAAAAAGATAGGCTAATAAAAAAATAGAAAAAAAATAAATGCCAAAAAAAGGCCAATAAAAAAAGGGGGACAATGTTACTATCCTTTTCCACACTTGTGCTTCAAAGTAGCACCATGTTCTTCATATAGAGAGTCGCTTATGTTGTCACTTTCATATACTAGTGGGAATTTTTCATTATAGAACTTGGCTTGTATATTCCAATTATGGGCTTCCTCAAAATTCCCTAGGTCTTCGTGAGCAAGCAAGTTGGATGCACACCCACTTAGTTTCTTTTGTTGAGCTTTCATACATTTATACCTCTAGTGCATCTGTTGCATGGCAATCCCTACTCCTCATGTTGATATCAATTGATGGGCATCTCCATAGCCCGTTGATTAGCCTCGTCAATGTGAGACTTTCTCCTTTTTTTCTCCACACAACCTCCATCATCATATTCTATTCCACCCATAGTGCTATATCCATGGCTTACGCTCATGTATTGCGTGAGAGTTGAAAAAAAGCTAAAGCGCGTTAAAAAATATGAACCAATTGCTTGGCTCAAACCGGGGTTGTGCATGATGGGAGTATTTTGTGTGATGAAAATTAAACATAGCCTAACTATATGATTTTGTAGGAATGAACTTTCTTTAGCCATGTCATTTTGAGAAGACATGATTGCCTTGTTAGTATGCTTGAAGTATTACTATTTCTTATGTCAATATGAACTTTTATTTTGAATCATTTGGATCTGAACATTCATGCCACAATAAAGAAAATTACATTGGGTAGCATTCCACATCAAAAATTCTATTTTTGTCATTTACCTACTCGAGGACGAGCATGAATTAAGCTTGGGGATGCTTGATACATCTCTAACATATCTATAACTTTTTATTGTTCCATGCTATTATATTACCCGTTTTGGATGTTTATGGGCTTTACTTTACAATTTTATATCATTTTTGGGACTAACCTACTAACCGGAGGCCCAGCCCGAATTGTTGTTTTTTTGCCTATTTCAGTGTTTCGAAGAAAAGGAATATCAAACGGAGTGCAAACGGAATGAAACCATCGGGAGCGATCTTTTTGGAACAAACGCAATCCAGGAGACTTGGAGTGGACGTCAAGAAGCAGCCGAGGCGACCACGAGGCAGGAGGGCGTGCCCTAGGGGGGTAGGCGCGCCCCCACCCTCGTGGGCCCCTCATGGATCCCCTGACCTACCTCCTTCGCCTATATATATCCACGTACCCCTAAAACATCCAGGAGCACCACGAAAAACTATTTCCTCTGCTGCAACCTTCTGTATCCGTGAGATCCCATCTTGGAGCCTTCGTCGGTGCTCCGCCGGAGGGGGAATCGACCATGGAGGGCTTCTACATCAACACCATAGCCTCTCCGATGATTTGTGAGTAGTTTACCATAGACCTTCAGGTCCATAGTTATTAGCTAGACGACTTCTTCTCTCTCTTTGAATCTCAATACAAAGTTCTCCTCGATCTTCTTGGAGATCTATTCGATGTAAATATTTTTGCGGTGTGTTTGTCGAGATCCGATGAATTGTGGGTTTATGACCAAGTTTATCTATGAGAAATATTTGAATCTCCTCTGAATTCTTTTATGTATGATTGGTTATCTTTGCAAGTCTCTTCGAATTATCAATTTGGTTTGGCCTACTAGAA
Source organism: Triticum aestivum (assembly GCF_018294505.1). Classification (NCBI taxonomy): domain Eukaryota; kingdom Viridiplantae; phylum Streptophyta; class Magnoliopsida; order Poales; family Poaceae; genus Triticum; species Triticum aestivum. The sequence goes on along the minus strand of NC_057813.1, from coordinate 256,220,641 downwards.
TGATCTTTCTTGCAATGGGAGAAGTGCTTAGCTTTGGGTTCAATCTTGTGGTGTCCTTTCCCAGTGATAGCAAGGGCAGCAAGGCGCGTATTGTATTGTTGCCATCGAGGATAAAAAGATGGGGTTTATATCATATTGCTTGAGTTTATCCCTCTACATCATGTCATCTTTCTTAATGCGTTACTCTGTTCTTCATGAACTTAATACTCTAGATGCAGGCAGGAGTCGGTCGATGTGTGGAGTAATAGTAGTAGATGCAGGTAGGAGTCGGTCTACTTGTTACGGACGTGATGCCTATATACATGATCATGCCTAGATATTCTCATAACTATGCACTTTTCTATCAATTGCTCGACAGTAATTTTTTCACCCACCGTAATACTTATGCTATCTTGAGAGAAGCCACAAGTGAAACCTATGGCCCCCGGGTCTATCTTTTATCATATAAGTTTCCCATCTATCCTTATTTGCAATCTTTACTTTCCAATCTATATTATAAAATACCAAAAATATTTATCTTATCTTATTATCTCTATCAGATCTCACTTTTGCAAGTTACCGTGAAGGGATTGACAACCCCTTTATCGCGTTGGTTGCGAGGTTCTTGTTTGTTTGTGTAGGTACGAGGGACTTCTTTGGAGCCTCCTACTGGATTGATACCTTGGTTCTCAAAAACTGAGGGAAATACTTACGCTACTTTGCTGCATCACCCTTTCCACTTCAAGAGAAAACCAACGCAGTGCTCAAGAGGTAGCAGCGTGCTCTGTATTTTGTTGACGTCACTTACGGTCATTGTATTTGAAGAGAAAGCATGATATGGTCACTGGACTTTAGAATAAGCTCATCACAGTCTCCATATACATTTTGTGGTGCTAACCAACCTGTGGTTGGATGGTTAGGAGGACAGTGGTTTCCCCAGCCCACCAGAGTAAAAGTCCTGGTGCTCGCATTTATCATGGATTAATTTCAGTATTTTTTGGCGATGTGCGTTCAGTGGGAGGAGACGTTCCCCTCGACTATGAGGCACCTATGGTGACTTCATAAAATCTCAAGATCATATGCTAGCTCACTCTCTTGAAGGTGCTAATATGGGTAGGGTCTGCGTGTGTGCACTTATCGCGGTGAGTGTTTGCACGTATATATGAGCGCTTGCTTTTGTACCGTGTTAAGAAAATACATGTCGTGATAATACGGTCACTGGCTCACCTGTACAACTCCGTATTTTGTTGATGACACCATCAATTGACCAGTCAAACATTCCACATGGCGCAACTTGTGTTGCACCATCAATGCACGTAACCATGGGGCCCACATGTCAACGCGTATATGAAAGAAAGAAATGGTAGTTTGAGTCTGTACTATGTTAATAAAATACATTTTATGGTGATCATACCATCACTGGCTCACCATACAGCTTCGTAATTTGTTGATGACATGATCAATTGACCAGTCAAATGGTCCACATTTAGCAATGCACATTACCATATACAACTTCGTATATGAAAGACAGAAGTGGTAATAAATTAGTGATCGGTGAGGATTCGAAGTTGTGAGACCTCTGGTTTGCTGCCCGTGCCCCCTAACCACAGCGGACAAGGATCGCCTTGTGATGATATGCTGAGCCGGCCGTTTTAATTGCACGCACGCACGAGCCACTGTGGTGAATACAAACTCACCCGACATGCGCAGAAACACGTCTGCAACGCCCACATGCATGCATGCAATACTCGCATGTACGTACACATGCATGCATGCAACACACACACGCATGTAGGCGTGCAACACTGACACATACACAAGCACTCATGAACACACGCACGCATGCACACATGCATGCAATACTAAAACTTACACATGCACACACGCAACACTCGCACGCGTACATGCACACAACACACGGTGCAAGACACACACTCAATCTATACGTGCATGCACCCTTTGTTAAGGACATGGATTGTTACATGTATTAATCATATCTGTGATAAGCAGAACATTGATGTTTGCAGCGGTCTTTATGAATCACAACGTATCGAACGGGATATCAACGTATATATAAAAAATTTAAATTCTCTTACATTATATAGTAGGCTTATGTACATGAAATACATGACGTCACACTCAATGAACAATCATCGGTTTATGAAATGCCTGCTTCTGACCGCCATGGCCCACCAAAAGCTCCTCTGCCGTGCGCTGCCCGCGTTGGGTCACTGACATGCAGGCTAGGAACCCAACGATCCCACACGTCAGTGTAAGAACGGCGCGGTGTCGTACGTCAGAGTCGAGGGCGCCGCTCACTACATGCCCGGCTGAACATGCCTCCTTGCTGCATTCAAACGCCTCCATGAAACACGTGTGGAAGCCGAGAAACCCACTCTGGACACACGTCCATTCATGATCGGGCCGACATTAAACGCAACGCCGGCCGAGCTCCTCCCGTTCGCCGTCTATTTCATCTCCTATTTAAATGAGGCCAGACGTTGGCCAAGAATCACACACCTCCACCGCTCCCCTATCTCCTCCTTCACCATTTTGTCCACTCTTACAATGGCTTATGAAGAGTAGTTATCCGGCATCCAAGCCGGCTGGGTGGCCCGCCAAGCCCATCGGATACGAGCTATGCAGCTCGCTGATCCACCTCCTTTTGCTCGTCCGATGGATCCAGTTGCCGCCCCAAGCCGACGCGCAGTTCAGCAACTCGTCGCTACAGGCCAACTCGACGAGGAGCGATGAGCTGCTCCACGCCGGCACGACAGGGAGCATAGGCGTCATCGCTGCCGACCATGCCGCCGCCTCATACCGCGCCTCCCGTGTTTGCGACCGCGTCTCCCGTTTCTGTGGCCGAGACTCCCGTGCCTGCGGTCGCGCCATGCAAGTAGAGACAGAAGCTGGGTGCGCGAAGAGCGACAAGTCGATGGCCAGCGCCTCCGCCGCCATCATCGAGGAGAAGTAGAACATGGGAGGCTGCCGGCGCTTGGGTCCCATGAAGGCCACTGCGGAGGCGACGCTGGCGTACACAGTCGGTTTCTTGCCGGACCCTTTTGTTGTGAGGACCTTCATCGAAGCGAAGAAGCCCCTTCAGACTCCATCTTTGGCATCAGCTAATCAACCAACGATGTGAGTTGAGCGATGGGGAAGTGATCCGTCCTTTGTGCTGGACCATATACCCTCGGGGCTCCCGGCAGTCGGGTGATCGTGCTGCCGGACATGGGGAAGAGAAATGGTTGGCGGCGACCATTTGGGCTAGGTATTATGATACCTGTGCTATTCAGGACTAGCACCACTTTGTTGATTTGAATGTAATGAAATCCGCCATGTTTGTATGAAAATCCGGTATTATATGAATTCCGTCATTGTTTATATGAAAATTCGCCGTGTTTGCATGAATTTCGTCTGGTTGGTTGAGTTGCTGTCAGAATGTGTGTGGCTACGGTTGGATGGTGTAATTTGTGGGTCGTTGGTCGGTCTGCAGCTGGCTCGGACGACGTGGTGGGACAAGAAAAGCACAACTCGTGCGAGCTCGTCTCCAACGCATGGGCTGGAGGATGATGAGCACCCGAGCTCTTCCTCGTTCATCGGTGGCAAAGGCACGGGTGGACAAAAGGGTCCCCAATATTTTGGCTACCCCAGACAAGATCCAAACAGCCCCTGCCAGCCCACCCCTCCCAGCAAATTCAAATCCGTCATTCACCGTGAAATTTTGCCATGTGTTGTTTTCATGGATATTTTGTTGTGTGAAAACAAATTTCAATATGAACGAACAATCGGTGTCCGCAGTCTTCTGCCGGGAGGATGGCCTCATAGTAGTAGTGTAGAGTACTACTAGTACTAGTCCTACTAGATAGTGAGTGTTTACTACCTTATCTACGTACTAATTGCAACGCATGCATGTGTTATTAGTATAATGACTACGTACATATTTGATGGTAGATTTGTGTAAGTTGGATGTCATATTATTGCTCGAACATGTGGTCAAAGTTAGCCTCCAAAATGCATTTTATACCCTATATGGATTGAGGGAGTACATGCATTGTCGAGGTTTCTCTTAATCCTTGTGGGCAACGTTTTTATTGAAGCTTGAAATGTGAACATGGGAATGGGAGGGACTACTACAACCCTTCCAAAAGAACTGTAGTACTAATGGTATCGTACTCCCTCCGTTCACCGTCTGACATGCTCAGTACTTTTGCGAACTGTGGAGTAACAAACTTATTCCACCAGTCAGCATCTATTATGGATGCATTGTGGATTTTATATTGAATCATATAGACCAGAAAGTAGGCACTTAGGTCATCCACAATTTATGCTTTTTCTTTCCTCTAAGCCCTCTCTGCTCTTAGATGCAGGCCTCTATACATTGCATGAACTGCCTCTAACAAAAAATTGGCTAGCATTGCGTCTAACCTTAGAGGATGCGTCTAACAATGTAACACTCATCTAGTCCCAATTGTCAGCCTTAGGAAGCATAAGAAAGTAGGAGTACAAGAGAAATAGTACTGATTGGACAAATGTGTTGCTAATCAATACTTTTTTTATTTCTGCTAGGGCCCACTTTAGAGGCTGGTTAGAGTCTCTATACATTGTGGTTTTTTTCATTTGATAAGAGGCAAACCATGTGGGGCCTACCTTAGAGGCAAGGCTCTATACACCGGAGATGCCATGTACGAATTAGTTTTGATGTGTCCCCTCAACACGCAAAACAAGGAGAAGCTTGCTTACTAAACGTCTCCCCCGCCCACAGGTGCAGTGGCTCACAGAGTCGTAGAACGAGGAGAAGCTTGCTTACGACGCCTACGCCCGCTCCCTCGCCCACGCGCGCGGTGGCTCGCAGGACGAGTAGAAAATTTTACTACTCCCTCCGTTACTCCTCGTCCCTACCTTGGTTAGAGAGATTATCATATTGTTTGAAATATATGTATTTTAGTAGTAGGAGTAGTAGTACTGCAGCAATTTCCTTGGAGTCCGTGGTACAGCAAGCCACCATAGGCTATGTTACTACTCCATCCTTTCCGGTTTATGGCTCAATTTCAAAATCTCTCCAACCAAGGTAGACGGAGAATGGTGGAATTAATTTCGTAGTTTGCACAAGTAATTAGTACCCTCATTTTTCTCAAGAAGTTATGTTTACCGATCCATTAATTACAACAAATGCATGCACGACCACTAAATTTTCATGAACTTCTACATGCATTGGTGAGTTTTCTCTTGATACTGATTGCATCGGGTGATTTAATGCACCTCGAAATCCAAACAATTTTTTAGACGAGCCCTATAAACCGGAAAGGAGGGAGTAGTATGTAGTACTATCTCCATAGAGGGTATGTAGCTCCGTAAAATTAGATTTTCCCAAAACTAAGTCGCGCAACCTTTATTTGCTTGTTTCCCTACTTGCCTCGTTGCCTCTAACAGACTATGCCAAACTCCCCATCCTACCGCGCGGGAGAAGACCTGCCGTCGCCTTTTTCAGTCCGGGTTTGTCTCGATGGATCGCGCAAAGTAGCAAAAACCAAGTCGTGTCTTGTACTCTTGTGTCGTACTAAAAGAGTACAGATGCTCGCTTTCATGAATTATGTACTTCCTCTTACCGACATGTGGGACATATAGCAACCGGGTCGACGTGTCATGCACCCAATAACAGCACAAAACAACAGGGGGGACGCACCCCAGTTGTAGCGCCTCAGTAGTAGTAATGAGCAATGAGACGTCAAATCACAATGCCACACCTTCCCAGACGACGAAGCAAACATTGTTTCACACTTCACTCAATCTGCTTCACCATCATATCCTTCCTTCAAGAAAACCACGTATTGCTTCTACCATTGTTCTTTCTCAAGAGGGACGCGCATCACCTTGGTACATCATGACACGTGGGACCGCATGATAGTCCATGCTCCCCCGCCCACCCCTCGGTAAAATCACCTCATTTTTACTACTTCCCCCGTCTTGGTTTACAGGGCATGCACGTCGTTCCAGGTTGAGAATTTAACTAGCTATATAGTACTATGTGATGAACAATATATGTTTAGAAACTACATCCGCTTAAGAATCCAATGATATACTTTTTGTGACGTAGTAACTCATATTTAGTTAGTCAAATGGATGACCTAGAACCACATGCACACCCTATAAACCAAGACGGAGGGAGTAGTATCTTTTTAGATCAATATAGCTGGGATTCACCAAGGAGCAAAACCAAGTCGTAGGCTGCTCCTGTTGTGTTGGCATAACAACTCAAGCAGGGTCAGTCCGCACACGAAGTGGCGACACACTTAACAGGACTCCTTTGGCCGACATGTGGCTCATCCACCGTCTTGTTCCACGTGCGATGCACCAAATTATAGTTCGGAGCAATGGTTGACTTGGAGGCACCCCGGTCGTAGCACCGCAGAAATAGTAAATGAGCGATGAGGGGTCAAATCAGAAAGCCCCACCTTTCACGCATTAAGCTGGACGGACGAACAAACCATCATTTCACTCTAGGGCGCAAGAGAATAAAGAAAAGAGAAAACCAATGATGCGTGTGGCAGCTACCTAGGGCACCCTAGGGTAGGAGCCTCCACTACAAATCCGCTTCTCCCTCGTCCTCTTGAAGAAAACCGATGATGTGTGCGGCGGGTAGGGTTTGTAGGAGTACTACAACATGCGGGGCCACGACATAGTAAACGGGCGAGGGATTGAGTTCAATTCGATGTCTTAACACGGGTGGGCCGCTTGGTTTTACGGGAATAAGGCAACATTTTGGGTTTGGGGACCAGTGGAGATATACGTAGTACAAAAAATTGTGGACGTAGGTTCGACCAAAAGGCAATGACGCATGGGCCCTGCATTTTAATATACCCGCGACCACGTGAAATTTTCTATTCAAAATAATGCACAAAAGTTCCTCCGAAAACAACTATAACTAGTGGGAAGTGAAAGTATGCTTAAAATGAATATGTAATACAAAGAGAAAAAATGAATTACAGTTAAAAGAATGACATTTCTAACAAAAATGTGAATGTGAACTACATACATGTGCACGTGACCAACACATACATTGTCAATACAAAATCTAATGCAAGAAATAACTTATGAGTAACATGCACGAATTGATGATGTGGTTCTTGCATGCATAGAGTGCAAAAACAATGTGATTTATGACTTGCATGCATGTCCATGAAAAAAGCTACTAGTGGGTTGTACTAGATATTTAGGAATAGAGAGGATGTATACATGGGAGTTGTAGGGAAAGAGATGACATGTCTCTCAATTCCTATGAGCAGGGATTGGAAAAGATGTGTCATTTGGTTCACATCATAGGAACTTTTCTAATGAATATAGAGATGACATGTATCTCAATTCCTATGAGGAGGGATTAGAAAAGAGAAGTCATTTGGTTGCCATCATAGGAACTTTTGTATTGAATATACGCTAATGTTTATTTTCCTTTGAAATTGTGTGAGTATAGGAATTCATTCATATGAACCAAGTGGCTCTAAAGCTATAAAAATGATATCATGTTTATTTTCCTTTGAAATGTGGAGTGTATGAATTTATTCCTATGAACCAATAGGCTCTACAGGAAAAAAATTGTATAAAAAGCATATCATATAGAGTTCCTATGATATTCCTCCACACCAAAGGATGGTTGAAATTGTTGTAGGTCATACGGCGGTCTTTCTTTGTACACTCCCCCCATCTTTATAGTTACCTCTTGAAGATTAATGAAATGATATATACTGGGTTTTCTATATGTGCATTTTGGTATACGAAAACTCGGTAAAAGTTTGTGAGGCTTGAATTTTCAATAAAGCTATATGCACTACATTTTGGAACGGATGGAGGAGCATATGGCAGCTGCTAACACTCACGTGGAAGATTTGTGTGTCGAAGGAGTGGCTGTTATGTTAAATGACATGGCAAAACTGACACCATCGGATGTTGATCTAACGGTTCTTACGATGTTCATTAGGAAACAAATTTTGGTGAACGTTTGTCAGATATGATTCACGCACACATGCATCCTCACGAGTCACGACTATCCCGAGTCCTCTCGCACCCACCGTCTATCTGTAGGTAGACGTCACACACATATGTGCTATTCACACCGTACCCTTAGAACTTCTAAAAAAATAAAAGACATCACACACCTTTTATTTTAACTCACACGTCACACAGTTATACTATTACTCTTGTGGAGAATGTTCTTTGGGCGTAGTATATTGTACTCTCATGAAGAGAAGCGGTGCACGCACGCACTAATTCTCTCACACCCACTCGCGGGTACACGTAGGAGTGCAGTTTTCTGAAGCTAGGAGTGCATTTGTTTACGAAGAGGCATCCCAATTGACAATTTGACTAGTCTAGTTTTCAAATTGATGGAGGGTCGGGGACCGCGTGAATGATACAGTATTGTGCGTCCTGGACGTGGTGGCACCTTATTGATCGAGTTTTATTTAGTGGTTCGCGCACATTCAATTTAATAACAGCTGGTATAACAAAATCACTCCAGTATGTATATATATATATACAGATGGTCTATTCTGCTAATATTAGCAGAATAACTATTAGCACTTCCGCACTGCACGCTCAACGCAAGTGTACTGCATCTTCTTGACACCGGGCACTGCAATCCTTTCACGGGAGAACTGCTTCATTTTCTGGTGTTCCGCTCGCATTTTCTGTGTGGAATCAGGTGTTGCGGGATGATTCAGTTTGTGTCTGCATGTCATTTTAGCTTTATTCTTTCTAATTTATAGGAAAATCTACTAAAGTGCTTGCAAATCGAGGGATTTGGCGGACGAGCTTTCTCTGTTCGTTCGTGTTCGCGTCAGATGCGATTTTTTTGTGGTCGGATGTTATTTTTTAGTAGGAATTCTTTAGTTGTGTTCATTTTAATCGGTCCGTTTACTCTATAATTTGTTAATTTTTAGGAGTTAGTTTTCAATTCTTTGTTATTTTGGTTGTTTTGGCGGGTGAGCTTCGTCCGCTCCTCTGTTTTTGTCGATTTTTTTGATTTTGCTCGTCCATACGTTGTAGTTCACTGCATTTTCTTTGGTAGTGTACTTTGTTGTAGCTGCATTACAGTGGTTATGGCTGCTTATGAGATTTCTCCTTTTCTTAAACTGCATTCTGTGTTCTAGATGACTGCATAATATGCATTTCCGTACTGCATTAGCAGTGTTGTTAATGTTCAATTCTGCTATTAGAATGGATGGTGCATTATACGCTTTTGTTATATGAATAGTAATTATAAGAATTTTTTTGAACTACATACTATGAGAATTGTTCTTGAACATGATATGTTAACTGCAAAGTTTCGACCATTTGCATTTCATTGTTACTGTTCAGAGGGCTGCTTTTTTATTATTAGTACCAGACTATGTGCTTGAGAGAACTGCATTACTGCCAACAGCAACTTTGTCTAAAAAGGATGATAAAATGAGGCAATTGAGGTTGCATACATTAAATAGGCATCATTCAAATTGTCTGATGGAAATAATTTTAAAAGCATACAGCATAACCAAAGCATAACAAATATTGGTTGCTTCATACTAGACAGCCTAGAGTGCAAATATTGTAAACTTGATGGAGTCTTCTTCTTTGTAGAAAAACACCATGGCCACTTCTCCGACCTCAAAGCCATTCTGGGAGACAAAATCTTTCCAACCAGTAGTTATGTTGATGCAGTCTGTAGAGTTGATGTGGTAGTCAGCTTGCATGTCTGCATACCATTCTTGTGTTCTGTCTCCAAAGTAACCTTCCCCGAACTCGGAGCATGAAATTTTATTATGGATGGTAGTTTATGCATATTGGAATGGGTGGAAAAAGAATTTTATAAGTAAACATCATTTTTTTTCTTTTATACTTAGTATGATCTATTTATGTTGACTTAAATAGTTACATATATATGACTGCTATTTTCTAAAGTAGTTGCAATGTATGAACAAACTTATATACGCAATTGACCCCTAGTTTTACTTGGATATATATTATACTGCAACATGCTTGCACTGCAATGTCAGTAATAGTGTACTTCTCCAGCATGTTAAGATAACTGCAACGCTTATCTACTGACCCTTTTTTTGTTCGTGTGTTGGGATTCTGATCTAACTAGTGTCGATACCTGGTGTGGATCTGAAGAAAGATAGGTGGAAGCATCTAGTCTTAATAGCTAACAAATCTGAACAACAATACAAATTCTGTTTTGTATTTTTGTTGACACTACTGAACAAATTGATTGAACTATATATTCAGATGTGTATTTGCATGCTAGATTATGTCCAAACTATGCGAGGGGAAAAACATACCCAACTTTCCTGGAGATATGTGGTTGCGAGGCGATGAAGAAATGGCGCACGAAACCCCCTGTTGGGTATCATCAGGCACCCGAGCATGCTGCGCCACTTGGTGTTGGTGAGCTCTAGACCTTCTTCGTACATGCATGTGTCCGCTACTAGCGCCATCCTTGCCAAGCACCCGCACTTACATTCCATGGTGGGTTCAGTGGAATTCTAGAGAAGAGCTGTGGATGGGATGAACCCTAGATCTACGATATGAAGAAAATGAGGAACGGGGGGAGGAGTTGTGTTAGTCTGTAGCACGAATGGATACTTTTTTATGCAACCAATTGAGCAATGGAAGTAATAAATGGTGTGGTTGGTGTTAGGTGGTGGATTGGTTCTGATTTAGTGTACACAAATGCATTTGAGAAGCAACAGGACTGCTTACTTGAAAATAGTGAACTGCATTGTCATATCACGACGAACTGCGAACGCGTGGTTGGGTCTGTGTTTGTGTATGGTATGTAGGATTTTTTTTAATTTTCAGTGGCCTCTCTTTTTTTTGTTGGCCCTGTGTTCGGGTAGTGAAGATGCAATTGGGCCCAACTCGGCCTATGAGCACGGCTGGTTCCCGGTGCGCTGTGTGCGGTCTAATGTTTAGTCCCACCGAGCCTGCGGAAGGCGCGCCCGACATGTTTATAAGAGGCGGCGAGGCCGCTGTATCGAACTTATTTGGGCGCTTATACACTGCGCTCGCAGCTCTATGCTCTCTGACCTGTGGGCCCATGTGTGGCTATCCCCATGAATTGTGACTTAGAACGACTCACCTTATGTGGGCGCAGACCTATTACGAGACTGGCTGGGGCCGGTAGCACCTGGGTGGTCAAATTTTTTTTCTTTGTATTTTTCTGTCTTAGGTGTTTGTTTCAATGTCAGGGCGTGCACTGCATTGATCAGGGTTCTGAATTGCATGTGCACGCATTCCGTACTGCATGTACAGTTCTCATTTTTTTGTTTCCGTGTTTTTGGTATTATGTAATATTTTTTTTCAATGTATGGGAGTGCATTTCTTAGTAAATCATACGCGTAATGCATTGATTATGGTTCTATACTTCACGTTCATATATTTCTGCACTGCATTGATTATTTACGTGTTTGCGTTTTTCTTTTTGTCTTTTTGCTCTTATGTATTCTTTTTTCAAATTTAGGTTCGTGCACTGATTTGTTGGTTATGTTAAAACTTCATTCGACATAGTCTGTACTGCATTTGTACACAATTTGCACTGCATGCGTCCTGTTTGCACACTGCAACTTATTTTTCGTTTTGTGCACTGCTCGAATCTAATGATACATGAGCAGACAACAGAAAACAAATTATCACAGGTATTCTGTACGACAATTTCATCACCAACAAATTAAGTTTAACATAAAGCAAACTAATGTAATCAAAGTTCATCATTACAAGCGATTCTGTATGGCAAGCAAACTAGGTTCAGCACACAAGCAAACTAACGATACATAAGGAAACAACATAAAGCAAATTTGATGATAATTCTAAAAGAACGCTGGCATTGTTGGCTCTTGGCCGGCACCATCTTCTTCTTCACCAGTTAGGCTCTTCCCATCCCCAGCTGCTCCTGGCGCGCTTCTTGGGGGGCTTCTCCTTCTCCATCTTTGCATGACGAAGGCCGTCCTGGGTGAGGGTGATGCGGTTCCATATCTCGTACGATGCGTAGGCGTCCTTTGCCGCGTACTCGATGTGCCTTATGGAAAGAGGCAAGGTGGCCCAGCGCTTGTGCTCGTCGTCAGTGATCTTCTTCTTCATGTTGTTGTAGTAGTCGTCAATGAGCATGCCAGAGACGTCTCCAAGGGAGTCCAATGCCTTGGTTGCCTTGGGCACCCTCCACTCCTTCTGGATGTCGACGAAGTTGGCGAGCTCCAGTTTGACGCGCTCCAGCCTGGTTTTGTCAACGTTGATGGAGAAGCCTGCAAAGGTGTACCTGGGGTCGGCGAGGAAGTTGTCGAAGACGGTGCACCTTGCAGAGGCGCTCATTTGGAAGAGCAGCATTGGGTGATTCTTGCCGATGGAGAGCTAGCAGAGGGCGGGTTTCTGTGTCGCTTCAGGCTCGTTGTCGTACTCGAGATCAATGCCAATGATCTTGTGGCGGTGGAGGATGAGGTGGCGATCGTACTATGCGAGGGAGATCGCCATCTGCTTCTTGTCATTGGTGTGGATGATGTGCAACTTGGTGTTGCCGTCCGCCTCCACGGCCTTGTCGCCCTTATACTCGTCGGTGAACATCATCGCCGGTAGCAGGGCTTGGTGCTTTTGTGTTGATATTGAGCGATTTGGTGGCAGCGCAATGGATACTTGTGTTGTTGTGGATGAGAAGGCCTTTGGCAGGGATCTGAATTTAAGGGGAGGGCGCGGGGTGGGATGGCCGCGTCGGATAAACTGCACGATCACCTTGACGATGCGGTTGTGCAGATCGTGGGTTGGTTTTGCATCTGTGATCGTGGGCTTGTGGCGATGGAACTGCTCCGATTGGGTGGTTGTATGCGAACGTGGTTTTTTTAAGGTGGTTTTATTTTATTTTTGATCAGTAATTTTTTTAACCACCACTTTTCTGTACGAACGGGCGTTTTGTCATGTTTTATATATGTATACTGCATGACAACATAACTGCATTGTTATACTTCCGCACTGCATCGCGTACAAAGCAGAACTGCACTTGTGTATACATGTGTGTACTTCATCATTTTTTGCGTGTCCTTGCTATAGGCTTTGGTGTTTTTTGTTGTGTTATATGCTGTGTATTTAATCATGTAGGTAATCCGAAACTGGATTGCCATACCGCACTGCATCACGTAACATAACGCACTTGTTCCTTGCATCCGCCATCCTAAAAGAGTAGAAAAGATGAGGAGTCAGATATGAGAAGAGAGAGTAGTGATCTAGGGCTTTAGCTTAGTGGTCGTGTCCTATAGTCAGCGTGTGCTCTGATACCATCTTGTAGCGACCAGACCTCAAACAGTCTGATCTCTGTGCATCAGTGTCATCCCTGGATCGGTAATGCTGACACACACATTACTTGAAGGATTTATAACAGAGTAGCAATCACACACTTATTACATCAAATGTCTCAAAAGAGAACTTATTACAATAAATATGGCTTAAGGCCATCTAATAACGATAACAGCGGAAGGCTAGGAAGATAAGCGAGTCCATCAACTCCAACGGCATCACTGAGTATAGAACCACGATCCTAAAAGCACCTTACTCGTCGTCTGAAAACTCTGCAACATAAACGCTGCAGCCTGAAACGGGTCAGCACATGGAATATGCTGGCAATGTAATACATAGAGAGTAATGAAAGAATAATGATATACTACATGCATATATGGCTGGTGGAAAACTCTATGGTTACAGTTTTGCATAAAACCAATTTTTCCCTACTACAAAGGAATAAGTTTTATTTAACTATCATGGTGGTTGTTAAACATTGAGAAGGGTACTCCAACTCAATCCCAATTAAGCATCATCATTAAACCCAACAATATTAATTTAAGTAACATGATGAGATACACATGATAATCCAAGTACTAGATACTCAAAATGTCCATAACCGGGGACACGACTAACCATGATTAGTTTATACACTCTGTAGAGGTTTGCGCACTTTTCCCCGCATGACTCGATCTCCTCCGTTGAATTTCTCGCACTTCATGATGTTTGAGAAACGGATGACCGAGACACAGTCTTTCAGAAGCATTAACTCTACTCCGGGTAGACCGTACCAACCTACATCCCCTACATCTGCTAGTCTACCTCTTCAAGAGCTCACGCAACTTAATCAACTATGCTAGAGCCCATAGTAGCTTGCAGTTGCACACGGAAGTTTCTAGCATGAATAATCTCATGACCCCTTTGAGCCTGGGTGGCGGCCCATAGGAGAATCACACGGTACCTCGGGATTTCCAGAAATACAGGCAACACTGGGTTCCCCAGGTGCCTCAATCCACCCAGATGTGAATTTAAGTTGCCTCCTTAAGTAAACCATTAATTAAACAATCTCACATCTGTCATGGAAACACTCACCCAATCCACATCTACTAGCATAGCATAGCAATATAAGCAAACGTAGAAGTAACTCCCAAAGGTTTGATAATAAACATGAAATAGGTTCTACCTCATCTACTTCCCAAAACCCACATATTAATCAGATCCTAATCATGCAATTGTTCGAGGATTGATCTAATGCAATAAAACTGGGTAGTAAAGAGGTATGATCAAAGTGTTACTTGCCTTGCTGATGATCCGTGAAACCTAGAGATTCGAAGTAGCAAGCGGCGCACTCCGGGTATTCTATCACAAACAAACAAGCATACAATAAGCACTTATCTAATGCATAGGTAAAACTCAAATAAGAGATCTAACCAGAAAGTTCAACTTAAGAACTCCGGTTTGCAAAAAAGAATCAAATCAAACGAAGTAACGAAAGCCAAACGGCGAAAGAAACAAGCTTCGTTTACTAATCTGGACCTAAGTCAAATTTTACAGTAGCAAAAACTTGTTTGAGTTGGTTAAACGGAAAGAGGGATTCGAGACGAAACTCTAGGCGCTTGGATCGCCTGATTCCGATAAATGAGCGAAAAGTTATACTAAAACAATAATTGGATCAGAAATCGCGATCAGAAATAATCGTAGAAAATCCGAGAAAAAGAAAAATAGACGAACAGGCTAACGAACAAATGTTCGCTGTCTGCGGCTAAATGACAAAAACCATTCGTAAAAACGAACATCCGCTAAATAACTAAACCGGAAAAAAATAAACCGATCTATAAAAAAATAAACCGGGTTCCTAAAAAACCAACGGTTTTCTCTTGAAAACCGAGGCGGCGATGGGGACTACCTCCGATGGTCAACGGCGGCGGCGGCGGTCGGCTCCGGCGGCGGCGGGTCGGGCGGCGGCGGCGACGCGGATCGCGGCGGCGGCGGTGGCGGCAATCGGCAACGGCGGTGGCGCTAGGGTTTGGGTCGGCGGGGTGGGCTTCGGGCAGCGGTGGGCATCGGGGCAGGGGGGCCTCGGCTTATAAAGCCCCCCCGGGCGGTGTCCCGCTCGGGTACAGCCCGGAGTCGGTTCCTTTTTTAAAAACATTACGCGTAGAAAAACAGTTAAAAGAAGTACTAAAAAGACTCCAAAAATCCTGAAATAAATTTTCCCCGACTTCTAAAATCAAGCCGGACAAGATGGACATTTATTTGGGGCCTAAATGCAACTTTGAAAAACATGCATTTTTTCTAAATTCAAATAAAATAGCGATAAAATCCAAAATAAAATCTTATATGATTTTATTATTAAATCCTCAATATTTCTTTATTTTGGGAAAGTCATTTTATTCCCTCTCTCATATTTTCATAATTAGAAATAATTGAAGATAAAATAAATAAAATCAAATGATCCTATTTTTCAAAATTTGATACACTCAAATATGAAAATAATGAAATCCCCAACTCTCTCCGTGGGTCCTTGAGTTGCGTAGAATTTCCAGGATTGAAGCAAAAAGCAATCAAATATGATATGCAATAATGATCTATGTATAACATTCCAAATTGAAAATTTGGGATGTTACAAACCTACCCCCCGTAAGATGAATCTCGCCCTCGAGATTCGGGTTGGCTAGAAAATAGGTGAGGGTGGTCCTTCAACAGATCTTCCTCTCGCTCCCAGGTGGCATCATCCTCGGTGTGGTGGCTCCACTGAAGTTTGCAAAACTTGATAACCTTGCTGCGGGTGACTCAGCTGGCATACACAAGAATCTTGACTAGTTTCTCCTCATAGGTCAAATCACTATCTAGCTGAATCGCTTCCAGTGCCACTGTATCTCTTAACGGTATATCAGCCATCTCTGTGTGTCACTCTTCAACTGGGAAACATGGAACATGTCGTTAACTCCTGACAATCCCTCGGGCAATTCCAACTTGTAAGCAACTTCTCCCATACGCTCCATAACTTTGTATGGTCCCACAAAACGTGGCGCTAACTTTCCCTTAACTCCAAAGCACTTAACTCCTCAAAGTGGAGATACACGAAGATAAACTCTATCTCCGACTTCGTAAACAGTCTCCTTGCGTTTAGAATCTGCATAGCTCTTCTGCCTGGACTGGGCTACCTTGAGCCTATCGCGAATCAACTTCACCTTCTATTCAGACTCCTTAATCAAATCTGGTCCAAACAACTGGCGGTCTCCAACTTCATCCCACGATAATGGGGTCCTGCACCTCCTTCCGTATAAGGCTTCAAAAGGAGCCATCTTCAAACTGGATTGATAACTGCTGTTGTAGGAGAACTCTGCATATGGTAAATTATCGTCCCTACTAGATCCATAATCTAGCGCACAAGCTCTCAGCATATCCTCCAAAATATGATTGACTCTCTCGGTCTGTCCATCTGTGTGCAGATGAAAAGCTGTACTGAACTCGAGCCTGGTACCCAAGGTTTCGTGCAACTGATTCCAGAACTTTGAGGTAAACTGGGCTCCTCTATCTGATACAATACTCCTCGGAACTCCATGCAGACATACGATCCTGGTCATATATATCTTTGCCAACTTAGCACTGGTGTAGGTGGTCTTCACTAGAATGAAATGAGCTACCTTTGTCAAACGATTGACTACAACCCAAATCGAGTCCTAGCCTGAACGAGTCCTGGGCAATCCCGTGATAAAATTCATGCCTAGCTTATCCCACTTCCATTCGGGTATCGGCAATGGCTGTAGCAATCCTGCTGGCTTCTGATGCTCTGCATTCACTCTCTGACATACATCACATACTTCTACATATTCCACAATATCCTTCTTCATTCCGGTCCACCAGAAAGTGTCCTTCAAATCCAAATACATCTTGGTATTTCCTGGGTGGATCGAATACGGCGAATCGTGGGCCTCCTGTAAAATCAACTTCCTGATCTCCGGGTCATTAGGCACATAAATGCGGTCCTCAAACCATAAGGTATCGTGTTCATCCTCATGAAATCCCTTAGCTTTTCCCTTGCTCATTTTCTCCTTTACCTCGGCAATCTCCTTGTTAGTCTTCTAGGCTTCTCTGATCTTATCCTTCAAAGTAGACTAAATCTCCAATGCTGCTACATAGCCTCTCGGAACTATTTCCAAACATAGTTCACGAAGGTCCTCGGCTAACTCCTTTGGTAATCCTCCGGTCATGAGTTTTTTACATGGCTCTTACGGCTCAACGCATCGGCTACTACGTTAGCCTTTCCGGGGTGATAATGCAATATCATATCATAATCCTTGATGACTTCCAACCATCTCCTTTGCCTGAGATTCAACTCCTTCTGTGTGAAGATGTACTTTAAACTCTTGTGATCCGTGTACACCTCACAATGGTTTCCGATGAGAAAATGTCTCCATGTCTTCAATGCATGCACTACGGCTGCTAACTCCGAACCATGCGTAGCATAATTCAACTCATGCGGCTTAAGCTGTCGTGAGGCATACGAAACAACTCTTCCTTCCTGCATAAGCACTGCTCCAAGTCCTCGACGAGAAGCGTCGCAATACACCTCATAATCCTTGCTCTGATCTGGCAGAATCAACAATGGCGAGGTAACCAAACGTTTCTTCAATTCCTGGAAACTGGCCTCACATTCCTCAGTCCATTTAAACTTGGTGTCTTTGTTCAACAACTCTGTCATGGGTTTTGCAATCTTCGAGAAATTTTCAATGAACCTCCGGTAGTATCCTGCGAGTCCTAGGAAACTCCGGATCTCTCCAACTATTGTTGGGGCTTCTCAATTTGTCACGGTGACAACTTTGGTGGGGTCCACTGCTATTCCTTCTCCGGATATAACATGTCCGAGGAATCCAACTTCCTTCAACCAAAACTCACACTTGCTGAACTTGGCATATAACTGATGTTCTTCGAGCTTCTCAAGTACCAAACGCAAATGCTCCTTATGCTCCTCTTCATTCTTCGAGTAGACCAAGATATCATCAATGAACACCACGATAAACTTATCTAGAAACTCCATAAACACCTTGTTCATCATGTTCATGAAATAGGCAGGTGCGTTAGTCAGACCAAATGACATAACGGTATACTCGTACAGCCCGTACCGGGTGGTAAAAGCTGTTTTGGGTATATCCTGCTCTCGAATCTTCAACTGGTGGTATCCTGATCGTAGATCGACCTTAGAAAATACTTTAGCTCCTTGCAATCGGTCAAACAAGTCATTGATCATCTGTAGTGGGTACTTATTTTTGATTGTCACCTCATTCAATCCTCGATAATCAACAACCATCCTCAATGATCCATCCTTCTTCTCCACTAGAAGCACTGGCGATCCCCAAGGTGAAGAACTTGGGAGAATATAGCCTTTATCCAATAACTCCTTGATCTGCTTCTTAATTTCTTCCAAATCTTTTGCGGGCATCCTGTACGGTCTCTTAGATATCGGCCCTGTGCCTGGCAAAAGCTCAGTCAAAAACTCAATGTCTCTATCCGGTGGCATGCCTGGCAACTCTTCTGGAAATACCTCAGGAAAATCCTTCACCACTGGTACTTCCTCCTGTACAACTCCTGATAAGGAATTTACTTGAGTCCTCTTCGGTAGATGCCGGGATACATACTTGATCCTTCTTCCTTCTAGCGTGGTAAGCAAAATCGACTTCCTGGCGCATTAAATGTTCCCTCAATACTTCAACAACAAATCCATGCCCAATATCACATCCAGTCCTTGTGATTCCAGTACTATTAGGTCTGAGGGAAACACGTAGTTACCAATCCTTAATGGTAACCGATCACACCACATACTTTCCATATACTCTGCCCCTGGCGAGGTTACTAACATGGGTGACCTAAGGGCTTGGGTTGGCAGGTTATACTTATCCACAAATCCCCTTGATATGTATGAATGCGATGCACCAGTATCAAAAAGAACGATTGCAGTAAATGACTTAACCAAAAACTTACTTATTACTACATCTAGCTGGGTTTCAACCTCCTCCACGCTAACGTGGTTCACCTGTCCTTTGTTGAAAGGATTGGGCATCTTCCCAGAACTTCCATTGCCATTTCCATTCTTCGCTTTAGGACATTCAATGGCATAATGTCTGGTCTTCTGGCATTTGTAACAGGTGATGTGGCTCAGATCCCTCTTGGTTGGTGTTGATGGGTTGGTACAGTTCTGTCCGTTGCTTCCTCCATTCCCATTACCATTCTTGGGGCCACTATGGTTGTGCGAACTACCTCCTCCATGGGTATGTTGAAAATGTCCTCCCGAGTTCGGGGTAAAACGAGGCTTCTGCTGAGCTCCAGAATTGTACTTCCCTTGTCCATACTTCCTCTTGCGGCTGTCGATCTGCTGCTGCTTGCCTTCAATCATAAGAGCTCTATCTACCAACTCCTGGTAGTTGTTGAAGATTGCTACCATCAACTGCATGCTCAGCTCATCATTCAATCCTTCCAGAAACTTCTCCTGCCTATCTGCATCCGTAGCAATGTCATCTGGGGCATAACGTGCTAGCTTACTAAAGTCATCCACATACTGGCCAACAATACGTCCTCCCTGGTGTAAGTTGCGAAACTCATGCTTCTTCATGGCCATTGCTCCTGCTGAAACATGGGCAGTATGGAAAGCCTGCTAAAACTGATCCCATGTGACAGTGTCGATAGGATAAGTGGCTGTGAAATTCTGCCACCATGATGTTGCGGGTCCATCAAGCTAATGTGCGGCAAAGTGCATCTTCTCCGCATTTGTGCATCCTGCAGTGGTCAACTCCCTTCCCATCTTGCGGAGCCAATCATCTGCAACTATCGGCTCGGTGCTACTGGAGAACACCGACGGATTCAACCTCAAGAAATGGGCTAAGTGGTCAACAGGTGGTGGTGGTGGGTTGTTGTTGTTCCCCTGATTCTGATTCTGGACTAGTATCTGCATCAATGCATTCTGCTGCTGGATCAACTGGGTGAGCTCCGGTGGGAAAGCAAATCCATTGTCACGTCTTGGAGGCATCTGAGGGTTTAGAAAAGATGAGAAAATAGAATAGAATGAGGTCTAGAGAGAAAACACTACCCATATGCACATGAGACAAAAGCAAACAATATCACTTCACTCAATTCAAACAAGGGCATACAACGGTCTAGCTATCATTACAAAAGTGCTCGGACTATACTATATACATGGGGAATACTACTACCGTTATGGTGGTCGACTAGAAAAACTGCTCCGATGAAGACTCCATGATATCTGCTCCAGCTTCATCAACATAGTCATCATCACTATCGTCTGGGTCCGAGTCGGTGTCGTCGATGATGATGTAGTTCTCTGGGAAAGTGCAATCATCGTCTTCTCCTCTAGTCGCGGGAAATCCTATCAATACTTTTAGCTTCTTCTTCAGATCATCATTCTTCTCTACGAGTGTCGTCATTTCCTCCTCATATCCATCACGCGTAGACTTGAGTTCTTCCTCCAGCTCCGTGATCTTGGTCAATGCCTTCTTCAAATCCATCATGCCTGTGCAGATCTGGTTTTCCTGGCGTTGTATGTGTTGGTTCAACTCCTGGATGAAAGCTGCAATTGATCTATCCTTCCTGGTGCTGATCATCTCCCATCGCTCATCTCGGCGCCCACAAATCTGGTAGATAGTATCCTTGAGATCCTTGTGGTAAACTTCTCCAATGCGTCCCATGGTGATGTGAGCTGCCATGCTCTTTCCTAGACTCCAGGTTGGTGCATCAAAGGAAAACTCTATGGCCTCAGTGACTGGCATGAACGTTCTTCCTGGAACTTGAACTTGAATCTTCCAGCGCTCTTCTTCGGGTAAAGTGGCGACGTAGGTCCCGGTGAAGTTTGGTACTCCGATGTTCAGGTATCTAGTGACTTCCTTCAAGTGGCGTCAAAAGGGTGTATCTTCATCCGGTTGCGTGAACTTGTTCCTTGCATCCGCCATCCTAAAAGAGTAAAAAGATGAGGAGTCAGAAATGAGAAGAGAGAGTAGTGATCTAGGGCTTTAGCTTAGTGGTCGTGTCCTACAGTCAGCGTGTGCTCTAATACCATCTTGTAGCGACCAGACCTCAAACAGTCTGATCTCTATGCATCAGTGTCATCCCTGGATCGGTAATGCTGACACACATAGTACTTGAAGGATTTATAACAGAGTAGCAATCCCACACTTATTACATCAAATGTCTCAAAAGAGAACTTATTACAATAAATATGGCTTAAGGCCATCTAATAACGATAACAGCGGAAGGCTTGGAAATAAGCGAGTCCATCAACTCCAATAGCATCACTGAGTATAGAACCACGATCCTAAAAGCACCTTACTCGTCGTCTGAAAAGTCTGCAACATGAACATTGCAGCCCGAAACGGGTCAGCACATGGAATATGTTGGCAATGTAACACATAGAGAGTAATGAAAGAATAATGCTATACTACATGCATATATGGCTGGTGGAAAGCTCTATGGTTATAGTTTTGCATAAAGCCAATTTTTCCCTACTGCAAAGGAATAAGTTTTGTTTAACTATCATGGTGGTTGTTAAACATTGAGAAGGGTACTCCAACTCAATCCCAATTAAGCATCAACATTAAACCCAACAATATTAATTTAAGTAACATGATGAGATACACATGATAATCCAAGTACTAGATACTCAAAACGTCCATAATTGGGGACACGGCTAACCATGATTAGTTCATACACTCTACAGAGGTTTGCGCACTTTTCCCCGCAAGACTCGATCTCCTCCATTGAATTTTTCGCACTTCATGATGTTTGAGAAACGGATGACCGAGACACAGTCTTTCAGAAGCATTAACTCTCTAATCTGGGTAGACCATACCAACCTACATCCCCTACATCTGCTAGTCTACCTCTTCAAGAGCTCACGCAACTTAATCAACTATGCTACAGCCCATAGTAGCTTGCGGCTGCACACGGAAGTTTCTAGCATGAATAATCTCATGATCCCTTTGAGCCTGGGTGGCGGTCCATAGGAGAATCACACGATACCCCGGGATTTCCAGAAATACAGGCAACACTGGGTTCCCCAGGTGCCTCAGTCCACCCAGATGTGAATTTAAGTTGCCTCCTTAAGTAAACCATTAATTAAATAATCGCACATCCGTCATGGAAACACTCACCCAATCCACGTCTACTAGCATAGCATAGCAATATAAGCAAACGTATAAGTACCTCCCAAAGGTTTGATAATAAACAGGAAATAGGTTCTACCTCATCTACTTCCGAAAACCCACATATTAATCAGATCCTAATCATGCAATTGTTTGAGGATTGAAATAATGCAATAAAACTGGGTAGTAATGAGGTATGATCAAAGTGTTACATGCCTTGCTGATGATCCGTGAAACCTAGAGATTCGAAGTAGCAAGTAACGCAATCCGGGTACTCTATCCAAAAAAACAAGCATACAATAAGCACTTATCTAATGCACAGGTAAAACTCAAATAAGAGATCTAACCAGAAAGTTCAACTTAAGAACTCCGGTTTGCAAAAAAGAATCAAATCAAACGAAGCAACGAAAGTTAAATGGCGAAAGAAACAAGCTTCATTTACTAATCTGGACCTAAGTCAAATTTTACAGTAGCAAAAACTTGTTTGAGTTGGTTGAATGGAAAGAGGGTTTCAAGACAAAACTCTAGGCGCTTGAATCGCCTTATTCCGATAAACGAACAAAAAGTTATACTAAAATGAAAATCGGATTAGAAATCGCGATCAGAAATAATCGCGAAAAATCCGAGAAAAAGAAAAATGGACGACCAGGCTAACGAACGAACGTTCGCTGTCTGTGGCTAAACGACGAAAAGCGTTCATAAAAAACAAATGTACGAACGAACATCCGCTAAATAACTAAACCGGGAAAAAAAATAAACCGATCTATAAAAAAATGAACCGGGTTCCTAAGAACCAACAGTTTTCTCTCGAAAACTGAGGCGGCGATGGGGACTACCTCCGGCGGTCAACGGTAGCGGCGGCGGGTCAACGGCGGCGGTGGCGGGTGGCTCCGGCTGCGGCCCGGAATCGGTTCCTTTTTAAAAAAACATTACATGCAGAAAAACAATTAAAAGAAGTACTACAGGGACTCCAAAAATCCCGAAATAAATTTTCCCCGACTTCTAAAATCAAGCCGGACAAGATGAACATTTATTTGGGGCCTAAATGCAATTTTGAAAAACCCACATTTATCCTAAATTCAAATAAAATAGCGATAAAATCCAATAAAATCTTATTTGATTTTATTATTAAATCCTCAATATTTCTTTATTTTGGGAAAGTCATTTTATTCCCTCTCTCATATTTTCATAATAGAAATAATTGAAGATAAAATAAATAAAATCAAATGATCCTATTTTTCAAAATTTGAGATACTCAAATATGAAAATAATGAAGTCCCCAACTCTCTCCGTGGGTCCTTTAGTTTCGTAGAATTTCCAGGATCGAAGCAAAAAGCAATAAAATATGATATGCAATAATGATCTATGTATAATATTCCAAATTGAAAATTTGGTCTTTTACACCTATACTTACTGCAGTCCCTGGTACGGGAGGGGTAGGGGAAGGGGGGTGGGGCACTTTTTATTGAACTTATTGTTTTTTCTTAGTCGGCCTTGTTGGGCCTGTGTTCGGGTAGTTTAGAGACGCACTTGGGCCCAAGTCGGCCTGTGAGCATGGCTGGTTCCCGGTTCGCTGTGTGTGCACTCTAATGTTTAGTCCCACCTCGCCGCCGGAAGGCGCGCTCGACCTATTTATAAGCGCTGGAGAGGCACACCGGTCAAACTCCTCTGGTTACTTATTTGGGCGCTTATACTTGGCGGTCGCAGCTTTATTGTCTCTGACCTGTGGGCCCATTTGTGGCCGGCCCCATGCATTGTGACTCAGAACGACTCGCCTTCTGTGGGCGCAGACCTACTACGAGACTGGCTGGGGCCGGTATCATTTGGGTGGTCAATTTTTTTCTTTGTATTTTTTTCAATGTCGGGGCATGCACTGCTTTTTGGTAAATCATCTGTGCACTGCATTGATCAGGGTTATGTACTGCATGTGAACGCATTCCGTAGTGCATGTACAGTTCTCATTTTTGTTTTTGTGTTTTTGCTTTTTTGTAATCTTTTTTTCCAATGTATGGGACTGCACTGCTTAGCAAATTACAATGTACTGCATTGATTATGGTTCCATACTGCACGTTCATGTACTTCCGCACTGCATTTATTATTTATGTGTTCGCATTTTTCTTCATCGATGTGTTCTATGCCGTGTATATGTTCATCTACGTAATGCGGACCTGGATTGCTATAACGTACTGCATCGCGTAACAAAATGCACTGCATTTTTCTAGTCCTGCGTACTGCATTTGTTTTTTGCCTGTGCTTACTGCACTGTACGGGAGGTTTAGGGGGAGAGGGAAGGGGGGGTGGGTTGCCCCCCCCCCCCACTTTTTTTGTGTGGCCCTTATTTGAAGGTAGACTTTTTTTTCCGGATGCGATTTCTTAACATGCGTGTTGTTTTTAATTTTAACTTTTTTACGAACTATATGTATTTTATTTTTGTTTTACCGTTTGAACTTCATGATTATTCACAGAGAACTGCATCATGTGCGTTTTGTTTTTTTGTTATTTTTGTTTTTTAGTAATATGTGCGTTTTGATGTAGTCTGACTTATTTTATCCGGGCTGTTTTTGGGCTGGCCCATTTTTTGTGACCTTTTTTGTGACACGCGGGACTCCTACGTATCCCTTCCAGGCTATTCCACTGCTCTGCTGTCAGGGAGAGAGACTGAGAACAATCCCCTCTCCTCTCTTCCAGTTTCTCCTGAGGCATCTCTCCCTTGAGCAAAACCGCCGTCGCGCGCAGCAACCGCCGTCGCCCGGGGCACCGCCGCCCTTAAGAGGTCCTTATTCCTACATTCCGCGTTGCTGTCCGCTCCGTGAGCCCTTGCCGTTGCGCTCCCGTAGCCCTTTCCTGTCTGTTCCCGTCGCCACCCCCCTCCCCCCTTCCCGCCACCATCACTACACCCTTTTTTGTGGTACGTTTCGCTTGGCCTCGGTCTTGATCGTCCCCTCGTCTTGTTTTGTGATTCTCGTAGTTGTTGTCGCTCTTTTTGCTTGTGTAATTTTTCCATAGGTAGTCGATTTTATCTCGTTTTGAAGTCGATAGTCGTGTGTAGCAATGTGGATCTAGGGTTTCGTGAGATTTTTGCCGATTTTGTTGCTTATATCTGTCACTTCGTCCTTGTGCTGCAGGGAAACGCCATGTCTTCGCCAAGCAGAGTGGGAGAAGGAGTACAGGGTATGTGGAGTGCTTATTTTATGCTTTGTTTATTTTATTTGATGTTTATCTAGTTTCCTAATTCATCCTGCATATTGGTTTATGCTCTGTTAGTTGTCAGCGTTTGTTTGCATTATTTTGTCATGTGATGTTTTTTAATTTCTGTTTTCTAGTTTTTTTAGAATCCAGTAGGTGATTGCAGTGCTCATAATGATACACCAATTGACTCTCCTTGTCCTGGTGGTAAGGATCATGGTGTCGAGGGAGGACATCAAGTGAATTCGCCAATTGAATCTTCTCCCTTAAGTGTGGCCCCTCCTTCTGGCATGTGATTGATTTGTTTATTTTTGTGTATGCTGGTTGCTTGATGTTTGTACAAATTGGTGTTGCCTTGTTTTATCTAGTCCGACATTTTGTTTCAAACAACTGTGAATTTAGTGTATGCAACACTGCATTTATTTGTATATGTGAACTCCACTATATGTATGTGTGAACTGCATTGTTGTTTTATTCAAGTTTTTTGTACAATGCATTATTTTTTATTTTGAGTTTATGGTTGGAGCACTGCATTTATATGTCTAACTGTACTGCATTTGTTCTTTTTGTGCACTTTTTAATGAGCATAGTCAAACTTCATTTTGACGCAGTGTCTATTTTCCATGCTGGGGTGCCTGGGTTTGAGGAGGTTACTCAATTGATTGACCATTATTTTGCAGAGGGTAATGTTGATGTGAGCTTTGATCAGAGACGACCCATCTTGTCTAAAACACAATCACAGTCTATTGATGGTACAGAGGAAGTTACACAGGATTGGATGGTCTCGAAACAGCTCCGTCAATATGAGTTGAAGCAAAGCAAGAAGAAGTTGAGGTTTGAAATTGAGTCAAAAGTGTTTGTGGAGAAGGAGAAGCAGAGGAGATCTGCAGATGGTGCCAAGGGTGGCAAATTTGGCAAGGTGAAGCAGCCTTCTTTGCAGAAGAAGAGGTTGAGTACTGTTGCTGAGGAAGGTGGTACACCTCGGCGGAGTCCACATGTTGCTGGAATGAAGAAGAATCTTGGCAAGAGAACTGCTGAAGCTGGTGGAAATGATGATCCTCAGCGCAAGCGACTACATGTCACTGAAGGTCCCAACTCTGATGACGACGACTTTGTGCTTGCTGATTATGTGAAGGGTGTTCATCCTTGTAGACGCAAAGACTATTGTTCATCTAAGAGTCTACCCAGTTGTGCCCGTCATGATGTCGATGAAGATGTTGGTGGTGACTCTGGCGAGGAGGTGGATGCTGCTCCAAAGGTTTGTTGAAGTGCACTGCATTTGTTTCCTTCATTGTTATTCTTTCTGTATTTTCTATGTCTCTTTTTTTATTGCTAGTCTTCTAATGTGGACTGCATTTCCCTTTACACAGAGGAAGAAGTCTAGTAAGAGCAATGCAACTGAAGATGATGCTGAGGGAGATGATTCTTGATTTAACAAGACCGTGCGGTTGTCGCTTCCCACTGTTTGCAAGGCTGCTTCTTTGTTGAAAGAGGCACATTGTAGCCATGTTAGGGATGATGGATTTGGTGTTGTCTTTGATCTAACAATAAATAAAAATGTGTCACGCATTCTTATGTGCTATCTGATGGGAGTGATTGACCCTGCCACCACGGAAATGGACTTTGGGAATGGCAGGGTTCTTCGAATCAATCGTGATGCTGTTCATCACATTTTTGATTTACCTATGGGACGTCGCACTACACCCATGGCTGCTTCCAGCGGTCATGATGAATTGTTGACTGCCCTCAAGGATGAGCTTGGCTTTGACCATTCAAAAAGTATAGGTGTCAAGGACTTGCTTGAGAAGTTGAAGGTGTTGGTGGAGGAAGATGATTATGTGACTGTTGACCTTGCTGTTGATGAGTTGCAGGCAGTTGTGGTTAGGTGGCAAACAGAAGGCAGCAAGCAGAATTGTGCAGAGGGTTGTGCTATTGTCCCCCTGATTATGTATCTTGACTGCTTGAAGCTTTGCAAATTTTCAGTCATGCACATGTTGACGCCACATGCGTCATACCTGACGACCAAGGACCTAATGAAGTTGTACAATGAGGATGTGCTTGTGAAGGGAAAGATTTACTTGGAAAGTTACAAATTTGGGAAGCTGCCGGTTAGTGCATCTGATTTCTTAATATGAGATTTTTTTAAAAAAAATGTGCAACCATTATAAATGTGAACTTTTCTAGTACTCACATGTGTAGTTCTCTTTGCCTGTTGTCTTCTTTTGCAGTGGAAGGCGTCAGGTGATATTGTGTACAACCGTCCTGTTGCAGTTGTACATGGCAGCTCTGATGCGGGGCCTAGCACTCATGCTAGGTTTTATGAGCCTATCTGTAGCCAGCTTCCTGCCTGTGATGATGAGGTGCCGCATACTCGTGGTTTCATGCCTCGACAGATGTTTGATAATACAAGCTCTTATAAACAGACATTTGTTGGCGGCAAAAAACACGAGGAGATTGATGAGCTTCTTCTGAAGGTTTTGAAGCTGACTGAAGATTTGCCAACCTCTGGTGACAGGTTGAGGACAGTTGCTGGTTTTTTCCCTGTTGGCCATGGCCCACGAGATGAAGATATTGTTGCTACTCATAATTTCGATTGTGGTGTGGTTGAAAGCCTGAAGATTGCAGTGATGAATGTTCGGTCTTCGTATGCTCAACTGAGACATTCACAGGAAGAAAAATGCGGTCGGTATGAGAAGGATGCTGGGCATATTTTGGACGAAATGACCCGTCAGGATGCTGGCGTTGGCGCTAACAATGTATGTTCTAGGTTTTTTGCGGCTTTGAACCTCTTTTTGTGTATTATGTTGACTGCTCCTCACTATTTTTGTTTTTTTTGTTATAGGCTGGAGTGGAATCTTCTGGTGTCGATGGAACTAGAGACGATGGAGTTGGTTAGGTACAAATACTCCTCCCATGTCTGTTCTGCCATGCGTCCCTTTTTGTTTGAACTTGCATTTGTTTGCTTCCCATTTTTTTGTGTACTTCACTGTTGTGAAGTGTGTACTGCTTGTGCATAGTTGAAGTTTTTTCTTTTTTGGTCGGTACCATCTTATTTGTCGTTTTTGGTTTGTTCTATGCCCGTAGACTGGTGTTGCTGCTTGTGATGTGCACAAAGAGACCTACGATGGCTCTAGGAAGGATGAGGTCTTGGCTGATGCATCATCCCCTCTGGATGTTGTAGCTGATAAGGTTAGTGGGTTGTAATCTAATTTTTTGTTGTTTGTTATAAACTTGATGTACGATGTTATGTTCACCCATATGCATTTTCATTTATATATGTTAGCTGCAATAGTTTTACATGTGTGAGCTTCATTGTTTGACAGAAGTGAACTGTAGTTCTTTTCGCATGCGCGGTCCATACTATTTTACATACCTGAGCTTTAGTATTTAACATAACTAAACTGTAGCGTTTGACAAAGTGAACTGTAGTTCTTTTTTTACGTATATGTGGGTTGTAGTTGTAGTTGTGTTTGACACACGTGTGTTGTAGTTGTTCTGCATATGTGGACTATAGTTGTTTTGTGTATGTTGTGAGCAGTCTTTGACATAAGTGTGCTGTGTGTTGTTGTGTTAATTATCCCCACGCTCATTTTTTTGTTACTACGTGTTTTTTAAACTTTCCACAGGTTGGATAAGAAAACGTGGAAGTTCACGTTGATCTGAATCAGGGCAGTTGTGCTGTTGATGGCCGTGGCAGTGTTGATGCTTCTGCATCGGTTGCCGTTGACTGTGCAGATCCTTCCGTAGCTCAAGGATCCCATGATGCTGTTCCCACCAGTTGTCATGAAGATTCTGATGTTCGCATTGAAAAGCCACTGGAGAATGTTGCCCCTGCTGCTAGTGTTGTTGCTTCCCCTGTCTGTCTGGTGTCCAACAATGTTCCAGAAGTATCGAGAGTGGAGCCTCATGTAGATGAAGTATCTAAGGACGTTGTTGTTGACCAGACTAGTGTAAATCCAGAGAATGCTGATGTTGCTGCAGAAGGGCAGTCTAGTGAGGTTGTGGTGGATTCATCGCAACCTATGCAAGAAAATATTTTGCTCAGCTCCGAAGAACAGCAGCCTGAAGACTCTAACACTGAAGGCAAGAGTTTTTTTAACAGTGCAGTTTGAAGGTTTTCTCATTCATGTTGTTTAATTACTATGGTATCTGTATTAGATGTTTAATGATAAGTGAAACTTGATCTTTTGTCTATGATTTTCGAAATAGCTAGCAGGATTTCCTTATCTTACTATTTAAACTTCATTATTTGGATAAGTGAACTTCATATTTTTTATTACAGATGACGAACTTCGTGTTGTGACACCGTCGAGCATTGATCCAACTCTTCTAAAAAGATACAATGAGTTGTATGCTGCTGTTATGAGGGCTCGGAAGGACAAAAGAAGAAGTATGGTTTTTTATAAATTGTTTTGTTCATATGTATTATCTAATTTTGGTATTTACCCCTTTTTCTTTGTTGTTATTTTTTTTAGTATCTTATGTTTTAGTTTTTCATGAAAAATTCAGGGACATGATTGCTTTTAAAACTGAGATGGGTGATATTAGCATTGGCGAAGTTGGCCAATCCTTTCGGGATAAAGAGATGCTCACTACAAGGCTTGTAGATCTTAGGGTTTCTTTGTTAGTAGATAAGTTTAAGGGATCTCCGACAATGGTTGTCCCGTACCATATTTGTGTAAGAATGCAGAAATTTTTGTTTTATTTTTTGATTTTCTTTTCTGATTTTGTGCGACGACCTGTTTGCTTGAGCACTATTTGATTTTTGGTTTTGTTTCGGCAGACAAATATTTGGAATGGTGGTACTGTAGGCAGGAGTGTTAAAATGATGTTCTCCTCAAAAGCCGAGGAGCGTGTTGATAAAAAGGATATGGTGAGAGACGTTTTTATGTGTTGAAAACTATATTTTGTCTGTTTGTTTTTATAGTGTTCTGTTTTTTCTTCTTATAATAATTTTATTTATTTATTCGTGCTTCCAACAGCTCCTTTTTGCAACTTTTGATCCGCCAGATACGAGGGATGGTGTTGGTCATTATTGTGTAGTTGCGTTAAATGTGAAAGAAAGGCGGTTTGAATTTCTTGACTCGCTCAACAAACCTGGCAGCCTTGATGCGGTCAGGGTTTTTAGGAGGATGGTTAAAAATATCAAGCGTGCATGGAAAGAAGGAAGCTCAAGTTCTAATGAGCCGCTAAATCCTCCTACACTTGATGGATTTTTGTTGAAACATGTCATTGTCCCAATGCAGCCAAATGGGTGCGTTCTGTACAACCCTTCTCTAGCATACTGCTCAAGGTGTTTTTCACTTCATTTTTGTGAAACTGATGTTTTTTATTCTTTTTATTGTAGACATGATTGTGGATTCTATATGTTTCAATTCTTGTAGACCTGGAATGGTGTTCGAGTTGCTAAGTTTGGGGTGGAGCACATTGGCTACATCAGAATGGCCATGCTCTATAGCTGGCTAACATCGAGGAAGTGTTGTCTTGATTTAACATCACTTCTAAATTTTGCAGATAAAGGTTGTTTTATTGAACTTCTTTATCCTCCCTTTATTTATTTTTTTGTCTACTGCTTGGTTCCACTTCTTTATTGTCAAGTGAGCTAGCTTGTTCTTTATATGTGGGCTGCATTGTTGTAGAGAAGTGTGGGCTACATTGATGTAGACTAGTGTGCTGCAATATTGTAGACAAGTGGGCTGCATTGCTGTATACAAGTAGACTGCCTTGATCTAGACTAGTGTGATGCAATGCTGTAGACAAGTGGGCTGCATTGCTATATACAAGTAGACTGCATTGATGTAGACTAGTGTGCTGCAATGCTGTAGACAAGTGGGCTGCATTGCTGTATACAAGTAGACTACATTGATGTAGAGAAGTGTGCTGCATTGCTGTATACAATTAGACTGCATTGATGTAGAGAAGTGTGCTGCATTGCTGTATACAAGTGGGGTGCATTGTTGTATACAAGTAGACTGCATTCTATTTTTCTATATACATGTTGTTTGGTTTTTGTGTTTTGTGCTGAGTGCTTCCATGTTTTTTCTGCACGTTTTTAGGTTTTGATGGGGGGCTTCATGAAGGCTGTACGTCACTGTTTGAGTCCCAAGGTTCTAAGGTGGTTATGGAGGATTGTGTCATTGAAATATCTCCAGATAATTCTGGTTCTTTGGCTGGAGATGGTTTGAACACAAATGTGGCGCCTGGACCTGATGGTGGAAGTGTCTCTCGACCTAGCTCTCCACACGATGTATATGATGTTGATGATGATGATTTTGTTACGCCATGTGCACGTGTCACTAGGACTAGGAGTGCAGCAATTAATCGTCCTCCTTTGGATGAGGCTAAAGTATTTTTGAACAAGAGGGCAGGTGAGAGGGCTTCTAAGTTGAGATGCTCTATAGAGAAATTGAAGCCTCCGAGGTTCAAATATATTGATGAGGCAATTAAAATAAAGGATCTTGTTCTCAGCAAAGATTTTGTAACCAAATACCGCGAGTAAGTTTTATGTGATGTGTGTGCCCTTCATCCTTTTTGTGTGTTTTGATTTTAATTCTAATTTTATTGATCCCATCTGTGTATGTTTACTGCAGGAACGTGTTCTTTATGGTGCATGGTCCTGTTGGTGATGTCGATACTTACAATGTCGACTATATCTATGATACATTTGGCAAAGGAGCTTTAATGGATTCGTATCTCATGGATTCTGTCATCAAGTACTGGAAGCAAGACCCTGAATTGGGTTTAGCTTATCAATCCGGTGAACGTGTGCTACTTTCACCTTTATTTATCATGGTAAACGTTTGCTGTCATTCTTTCCTATTGCACTGGCTTTTTCATGTCCATACCTTCTTGCATTGTTTATTCTTTTTTTTCATGTCCTTTTTTTGTTCTTTTTTCTGTGCAGTATGTTCTTCCAATGGAAACCTTTGTGGCGAGAGATAATGACAGAAATCCTATGTTGCCAGTTGTGCATAGCTCGTTTGTTTTAGAAGATGTTGTTAACCAGTTCAAGTTTTTTTTGAGCGACGACGCAAACCTGTTGGATGCAAAACTGGTAAGTTCATTGTTTTTTGTCATTTATTTTTCCTGGTTTGTTGCATTTCTTTTTATAGTTATTTTTGGAACAGTGGTCCTGGTGCTACGTGTCGAAAGAACTTTTCATTTCATTTTTGTTTTTTTGATGCGAATACATTATGATGCCGCGATCCAAGGATGGTCATTATTCCTTATACACGATGAACCAGCATCGCCAGACGCTTGATATCCATGACAGTAGGAAGTACACTGGCCATCCTGATGTCATGACAAGGTGGCGCAGGACTAACTACCACGCAGATAGCACTGAAGTGGTATGTTATTTTTTCTTGCCAAGCGTAAAGCTTTTTTGTGTTTCCCCTACTGCATTTTTTTCATAAACTGCACATGCAAATTTTAGCACACATAGAACCACAATTGTTTATGTAGTGCACTACAACATATGCGCGACAGAACTACATTTTTCTCACACCCCCCATAATCTGTGTAAAAAAAGGGTAATGGGAAATGACCTCGTGTGCACTTAAAAGAGGGATTGTCTAGACGTTTGAGAACAACTTTTATATTTTTTTGGTTCGTCTGAATAGCAACTTTGATCCATGATGTGTGTTATTTTTACCTTGTGCTTCCTTTTTTTGCCAGATGAGGAGGATGAATCAGCTGCTGAAGGCGATTTATGGTGAAAAAATGTATAAATCGAAGAACCACCCTGACTCGGTTAAATTGGCAGAGAATCCCTCTTACTCGGTCGTGCCAACACAGGGAGCAAATGAGTGCGGAATCTATGTTCTGAGGATGACACAGTTGTATGACGGCCAACGTCTAGTTGAGAAAATTTTGAAATCCGACGTAACACCTTCTCTGTTTTCTTCTTTTTCTTGTTACTTTTTCTTTTCTTTATGACAACCTTTTTTTAATCACCGGTCTGCATTTTTTCTTTTTCTTTTTTCAGCCTGCTGTTGAAGATTGGAAGGCGGAGTAAATGTTCCAGCTGCTGTTCAATCCTTCAAACATGTTGTGTTACGAAGACATGCCGCTTGAGCTACATGATCTGATTGCGGACCTCGGGCTCACTTCCCTGTCGCAATCGCAGACGCAGTCGCAGACGCAGTAATAGTTATTTGGCACTGTTTTCTACTGGGGGAAAGAGCATGTGCGTGGACAAGAACTAGGGTTTGATGTTGGGTATGTGTGTGCTGACTAAGGTAGATAATGTATGAAAAAGACTTTTTTTCTCTCATTGTGTTTTTTCTTGTTGTCTTTTGCAGCAGTATATGTGGATGAATTTGTATGTGTATGTTTATTTTATATAAATAACTCATACAGTATATATAAGTGTATATTTTTATTTTTTGTTGACGACCACGTTCTGTGTGAACTGGCATTTGTCACGCTTATATGTATCGTATGTGTTCGATAAACTGCGTCGCATTTGATGCCGAACTTCTTTGTCCAATAAAAAGCACTGCATTTTTTTGTCTACAAGTTCAGCGCCGCACCTGTCTGCATGCTGAAACCGCATTGCTTTATGATACCGCACTGCTTTTTTGCCCAACAAAACGCATTGCTTTTGTCTAAAGTTGCATTTTGCAGTTGGTTTTTTTATTGTTTGTATGGTAAGGTAGATGGGGTGGCGGGGGGTTGGGCCCCCTGCCCCCTAATTTTTTTAGTTGTCTATATATTTGTATTGCTCCTGTACGCACTGTGTGCGTTAGCACGAGGCCGAGCAGGGGGTGGGGAGGGGGGGTCGTGACCTCCCCTCCCCATCCCCAGGCGAGGCCGAGCCTGGAACGAGCCGGAGCAGGCGGCGACGCGGCTTGCCGCAGTGCCGCATGCGTAGGCGAGTCCGTCACACCCCGTCGCCCCCTGTCTATCTTAGGGGTATGGCTCTGGGTTACGTGCGTCCCATTTGATGGAAAAACAGAATGTCTGCACTGCGCCTGTTAACCAAGCGCACTGTGTGCGTTAGCGCGAGGCCGAGCTGGGGGTGGGGGGGATCGTGACCCCCCCTCCCCGTCCCCCTGTGAGGCCGAGCCTGGAACAAGCCGGAGCAGGCGGTGACGCGGCTTGCCGAGGTGCTGCGTGCATAGGCGAGTCCGTCACACCCCGTCGCCCCTTGTCTATCTTAGGGGTGTGGCTCTGGGGTTGCGTGCGCCCCATTGGATGGAAAAACAGAATGTCTGCACTACGCCTGTAAACCAAGCGCACTGCGTGCGTTAGTGCGTGGCCGAGCAAGGGGCGGGGAGGGGGGGGGTCGTGACCCCCCTCCCCATCCCCCTGCGAGGCCGAGCCTAGAACGAGCCAGAGTACGTGGAGACGTGGCTTGCCGCGGTGCCGCATGCGTAGGCAAGTCCGTGACACACTGTCGCCCCCTGTCTATCTTAGGGGTGTGGCTCTGGGGTTGCATGCATCCCATTTGATGGAAAAACGGAATGTCCGCACTACACCTGTCAACCAAGCGCACTGCGTGTGTTAGCGTGAGGCCGAGCAGGGGGTGGGAAGGGGGGTCGTGACCCCCCTCCCCATCCACCTGCGAGGCCGAGCCTGGAATGAGCCAGAACAGGCGGCGACGCGAATTGCCGCGGTGCCGCGTGCGTAGGCGAGTCTGTCACACCCCGTCGCCCCCTATCTATCTTAGGGCTGTGGCTCTGGGGTTGCGTGCACCCCATTTGATGGAAAAACAGAATGTCCGCACTACGCCTGTCAACCAAGCACACTACATGCGTTAGCGCGAGGCCGAGCAGGGAGTGGGGAGGGGGGTCATGACCCCCCTCCCCATCCACCTGCGAGACCGAGCCTGGAACGAGCCGGAGCAGGCGGCGACGCGGCTTGCGGCAGAACCGTATGCGTAGGCGAGTCCGTCACACCCCGTCGCCCCTTTCTATCTTAGGGGTGTGGCTCTGGGTTGCATGCGTCCCATTTGATGGAAAAACAGAATGTCCGCACTGCGCCTGTCAACCAAGCGCACTGCATGCGTTAGCGCGAGGCCGAGCAGGGGGTGGGGAGGGGGGTCGTGACCCCCCTCCCCATCCCCTTGTGAGGCCGAGCCTGGAACGAGCCGGAGCAGGCGGCGACGCGGAGCCACATCCGTAGGTGATTCCGTCACACCCCGTCGCCCCTGTCTATCTTAGGGGTGTGGCTCTAGGGTTGCGGGCGCCCCATTTGATGGAAAAACAAAATGTCCGTGCTGTGCCTGTCAACCAAGTGCACTGCATGCGTTAGCGTGAGGCCGAGCCTAGAACGAGCTGAAGCAGGCGGCGACGCGGCTTGCCGCGGCGCCGCATGCGTAGGTGAGTCTGTCACACCCCGTTGCGCCCATGTCTATCTTAGGTGTGTGTCTCTGGGGTTGCGTGCGCCCCATTTGATGGAAAAACAGAATGTCCGCACTGCACCTGTCAACCAAGCGCACTGCATGCGTTAGCGTGAGGCCGAGCAGGGGGTGCGGAGGAGGGGTCGTGACCCCCTCCCCATCCCCCTGCGAGACCGAGCCTGGAACGAGCCAGAGCAGGCGGCGACGCGGCTTGCCACGGCGCCGCATGCGTAGGACAATCCGTCACACCCCTTCGCCCCCTGTCTATCTTAGGGGTGTGACTCAAGGTTGCGTGCATCCCATTTGATGGAAAAATAGAATGTCCCCACTGCGCCTGTCAACCAAGCACACTATGTGCATTAGCGCGAGGCCGAGCAGGGGGTGGGGAGGGGGGTCGTGACCCCCTCCCCATCCCCCTGCGAGGCCGATCCTGGAACGAGCCGGAGCAGGCGGCGCCGCATGCGTAGGCGAGTCCGTCACACCCTGTTGCCCCCTGTCTATCTTAGGGGTGTGGCTCTAGGATTGCGTGCGCCCCATTTGATGGAAAAACAGAATGTCTGAACTACGCCTGTCAACCAAGTGCACTGCGTGCGTTAGCGCGAGGCCAAGCCTGGAACGAGCTGGAGCAGGTGGCGACGCGGCTTGCCGCGGCGATGCATGCGTAGGCGAGTCCGTCACACCCCGTCGCCCCCTGTCTATCTTAGGGGTGTGGCTCTAGGGTTTCATGCATCCCATTTGATGCAAAAACAGAATGTCTGCACTGCGCGTGTCAACCAAGCGCACTGCATGCATTAGCGCGAGGCCGAGCAGGGGATGGGGAGGGGGGTCGTGACCCTCCCCCCATCCCCCTGCGAGGCCGAGCCTGGAACGAGCCAGAGCAGGCGGGAACGCGGCTTGCCGCGGCGCCGCATGCGTAGGTGAGTCCATCACACCCCGTCGCCCCCTGTCTATCTTAGGGGTGTGGCTCTGGGGTTGTGTGCGCCCCATGTGATGGAAAAACAGAATGTCCGCACTGTGCCTGCCAACCAAGCGCACTGCATGCGTTAGCGCGAGGCCGAGCAGGGGGTGGGGAGGGGGGTCGTGACCCCCCTCCCCATCCCCTTGCGAGGCCCAGCCTAGAACGAGCCGAAGCAGGCAGCGACGCGGTGTGCCGCGGCGCCGCATGCGTAGGCGAGTCCGTCACACCCCGTCGCCCCCTTTCTATCTTAGGCGTGTGGCTCTGGGGTTGCGTGCGCCCCATTTGATGGAAAACAGAATGTCTGGGGCATGGTTGCAGCTGGGTGATCATTTTCTTCCTTATTTGAAGCATTTTTTCTTTTTTTGGATGATATATATTTTTGTGCTAGTACAAATGATGTTATTTGTACTGCTTGCACCAACATTGAGTACTGCAGTTCGTGTAGCAAGTCTGTGTGTTGGGCACCGCACGAAAGTTGCTGCGGCCCTTGTCGTTCTACATTTATGCATGTACCACACTTCATGTATACACTTCGTGAACTACCTTATATTTGTTCTGTGAACTGTATTCACGTTTGTTTAGAATGGTATGCGGATTATATATTTTTAGAAATATTAATATTAATTTTTCTTTTTCTATAATTACTATTTGTGGACTGCATGTGGAGACATGTGTACTCCTTTTTTTACCATTGTGAACTGCATTAATCTTTTCTTTTTTATGTATGAGTTTGTAGTCAGATTACCTAATTTTTTTTGTTTAATGTTGTTTTTGAATATGTTTTGTATGCGAATAGTATGTTTTGGTATCACACATTATATTTTTTAAAGTTGTGTAGATACTTGTTTTAATACAAACTAATTTCTGCGAAAGCAATTGATCACAAGCAAACTGACATTGTTTTTACAAAAGAAATGTTCGATATGAAGCAACGGACATCATCAAAAGCTTGCATACATGAAACAAGAACAACACAATGACTAAATTAAAGTGAAACTAAACATAGCTCTGATTTTTTCTAGTTGATGTATTGGATTACAGCTTTGTTCTTCTTCTTCTTTGCTTCTTTGTCTCTTTTTGCCCTGTCCAGTCCCATTATGACATCGTAGATGATTCTCCATGACTCATATGTTGCGAATGCATCTATTGCTGCATACTTGATAAGATTTTCTGGCAGCGGGCAAAATCCCCACAGAGTATGGTCCTCCTTGCGGTTAATTTTCTTCTTCATGTCATGGTAGTGAATGCCCATCATCCTGCCGGTAACATCAGCCAAAGAGTCAAACTTCTTTTTATTGTATGGGTCTCTCCATTCCACCTGAATATCAATGTAGTTGTCGGAGTTGATATCCAAACTAGATATCTTCAGCTTGCTTTTGTCTCCTTCAATAGCGAATCCGACGAAGGTGTACTCATCATTCATGAGGAATTTGTCTAGTTCCATTGGCCTGCAATATATTTGTATAGAGTGAATATAGTTTATTTCTTTAGAACTACCAATGCTTTTTTGTTTTTTCTAAAATTGAACTGCAATATGAATATCTGAATCTGTTGCATTGATCAGTTGCTAATACTTTGTTCAACATAACTAGTAAATCTGATAATAGATTGCATAAACAATGCATGTTTTGTGTATGCTTGTATTCTTTCATACATATTTTGTATGGTAATGTTGCAGTTTTCTATTGTTCATCCAAGTAATTTGTATTTGGTAAAACAGAATTAAACTGCATGTATTGCTAGATCATATAATTCAAGAATTGAACACATGAGTGACATACATGGAGCCAGATTAAAACTGTCAATGAATTCATATGCCATGCTTTTCAAAAATGAGAACCAAAGTTTAAATAGTTGGCAATTGCAGTGAAGAAAATTTAAAATCAATATTGACAAGCAATAGTACAGGTTGATAGTTTTCTTACCTATCTTTAGCTTCAGAGATGTGGTAGACAAGGCATTCTTTTTCTACTTATAGCTGGAGCACTGCTGCCTGCTGTGGCTTCTCATAGTGCGTGTACTCGACATCAACGCCGACTAGTTTGATGGGCATCCCGCCGAGCTTCCTCCTGAATGTGGAGAGCATCTTGTCCACGTCTTTGCCCTTGCTTGTGCAAAGGGCGTGGAGCTTGTGATTGCCGTGGAGGTGGAAGTTGTGGAGCTCCCTGGTGTACTTGCGGCGCTGCTTGTATAGAGGTGCATCCGCCATGATTCTCCTCTGCTCTCTGGTGCTTGTTCTAGAGAGAGAGGTTAGTGAAAGGAAGAGTGGAGAAGAAGATGCAATGGGGTTTTTTTGGGGGGGGGGCGAAGCAGTTGTGTTTTCTCCTCTGCTCTCCTCTGCTCTCCTTGACAGGACGTGAGAGAGGTGCAGCGGGGCGGTAGCATGGTGGGGCTCTGTTTTATGTTACGTGGCAATTGCAGATAGGTTCTTCTATGAGGAGACTCTATTAGTGCGTTGGAAATCCGGAACGTCATCGCCTCTATTTTCGTGATTAGTTCAATGTATTGGCGCAACTGTCAGAAAATGTGATGATTGTGTTTTCGGTGAATTGTCCAAGTCAGTGCACTTCTTTGCTATCAGAACCGAACTGTCCAGGTCCACATAGTGTACTGCATCATATCGGATTAGGATTCACACAGATGTACTTTATTTTCTTCTCTTGTTGGAGTTCTTTTCTTTTCTTCTCTTGATTTTTGTGGTAATACAACTTTTTTATGGATGGAGGGTAGTGTGGGTAGGGGTGTCGGACTGCTTTTCTTAAGTAACAAGGCTGCATTCTTCATTTTAGCCATACTGCATTGTAGAGTGAAGATAATTGCAATTTAGAAAAAAAATACTTCGTGCTTCCACGTGGAGAACTGCATTGTTATACGTTGCGGACTGCATTTGTACCTTGACATCGGGCTTCCTGCGTTTTATTTATTAATAGTTTCTGGCAGTGCCGACACACATTTTTTTGTTTGTTGTTATTCGTTTAAAAAATGTTTCTCATTTTTCTTTTTGATGTTTTATTTTTGAACTTATTGTTTTTTCTTAGTGGGCCTTGTTGGCCCTGTGTTCGGATAGTGGAGACGCATTTGGGCCCAAGTCGGCCTGTGAGCACGGCTGGTTCCAGATGCGTTGTGTGCGTTCTAATGTTTAGTCCCACCTTGCCCGCGGAAGGTGCGCCCGACATGTTTATAAGCGGTGTCGAGGCCGATGTATCTAACTCCTCTTGTTACGTATTTGGGCGCTTATACACGGCGCTCGCAGCTGTATACTCTGTGACCTGTGGGCCCATGTGTGGCCGGCCCCATGCATTGTGACCCAGAACGACTCGCCTTCTGTGGGCGCAAACCTATTACGAGACTGGCTGGGGCCGGTAGCACCTGGGTGGTCAATTTTTTTTCTTTGTATTTTTCTGTCTTAGGTGTTTTTTCAATGTCGGGGCGTGCACTGCATTGATCAGGGTTCTGTACTGCATGTGCACGCATTCCGTACTGCATGTACAGTTCTCATTTTTTGTTTCCATGTTTTTGCTATCATAGTCTTTTTTCCCAAATGTATGGGAGTGCACTTCTTAGTAAATCATACTTGTACTTCATTCATTATGGTTCTATACTGCACGTTCGTGTACTTCCGCACTGTATTGAATTATTTACGTGTTTGCGTTTATCTTTTTGTGTTTTTGCTCTTATGTATTCTTTTTTCAAATTTAGGTTCGTGCACTGCTTTGTTGGGTATGTTAAGACTTCATTCGACAGAGTCTGTACTGCATTCGTACACAACTTGCACTGCATGCGTCCTGTTTGCATTCTGTACGACAATTTTATCACCAGCAAACTAAGTTGAACAGAAAGCAAACTAACATAATCAAAGTTCATCATTACAACCGATTGTGCATGGCAAGCAAACAAGATTCAGCACACCAGCAAACTAACGATACATAAGCAAACAACATAAAGCAAATTTGATGATAATTCTAAAACGACGGTGGCATTATTGGCTCCTGGCCGACACCATCTTCTTCTTCACCAGTTAGGCTCTTCACATCCCCAGCTGCTCTTGGCGCGCTTCTTGGGGGGCTCCTCCTTCTCCAGCTTTGCACGGTGAAGGCCGTCCTGGGTGAGGGTGATGCGGTTCCATATCTCGTACGCTGCGTATGCGTCCTTTGCCGCGTACTCGATGTGCCTCATGGATAGAAGCAGGGTGGCCCAGCGCTTGTGCTCATCGTCGGTGATCTTCTTCTTCATGTTGTTGTAGTAGTCGTCGATGAGCATGCCGGAGACGTCTCCAAGGGAGTCCAACGACTTGGTTGCCTCGGGCACCCTCCACTCCTTCTGGATGTCGATGACGTTGGCGACCTCCAGTTTGACGTGCTCCAGCCTGGTTTTGTCGCCGTCGATGGAGAAGCCTGCAAAGGTGTACATGGGGTCGGCGAGGAAGTTGATAAAGACGGTGCACCTTCCAGAGGTGCTCATTTGGAAGAGCAGCACCGAGTGATTCTTGCTGATGGAGAGCTGGAAGAGGGCGGGTTTCTGCGCCGCTTCAGGCTCATTGTCGTACTCGAGATCAATGTCGACGATCTTGTGGCGCTGGAGGCTGAGGTGGCGCTCGTACTGTGCGAGGGAGATCGTCATCTGCTTCTTATCGTTGGTGTGGATGACGTGCAACTTGGTGTTGTCGTGCGCCTCCACGGCCTTGTCGCCCTTGTACTCGTCGGTGAACATCATCGCTGGTAGCAGGGCTTGGTGATTTTGCATTGATATGGGGCGATTTGGTGGCAGCGCAATGGATACTTGTGTTGTCGTGGATGAGAAGGCCTTTGGCAGGGGTCTGAATTTAAGGGGAGGGCGCGGGGTGGGATGGCCGCGTCGGATGAACTGCATGATCACGCTGATGATGCGGTTGTGCAGATTGTGGGTTGGTTTTGCATCTGTGATCGTGGGCTTGTGGCCATGGAACTGCTTCGATTGGGTGGTTGTATGCGAACATGGATCTTTTTAAGGTGGTTTTATTTAATTTTTGACCAGTAAATTTTTTTAACCACCACTTTTCTGTGCGAACGGGCATTTTGTCATGTTTTATATATGTATACTGCGTGACAACATAACTGCATTGCTTATACTTCTGCACTGCATCGCGTACAAAGCAGAACTGCACTTGTGTATACCTGTGTGTACTTCATCGTTTTTTGCGTGTCCTTGCTATAGGCTTTGGTGTTTTTCGTTGTGTTCTATGCCGTGTATTTAATCATGTAGGTAATCCAGAACTGGATTGCCATACTGCACTACATCGCGTGACGTAACGCACTTCATTTTTCTACCGCTATGTATTTGCACTGCATTGCTACGGCGAATTGCATTGCGTAACGGAATGCACTGCATACTTCTACCGCCATGTACTGCATCTTGTTTCTGCCTGTACTTACTGCAGTCCCTGGTACGGGAGGGGTAGGGGAAGGGGGGTGCCCCCCACGTTTTTTAACTTATTGTTTTTTCTTAGTCGGCCTTGATGGGCCTGTGTTCGGGTAGTGAAGAGATGCATTTGGGCCCAAGTCGGCCTGTGAGCACGGCTGGTTCCCGGTTCTCTGTGTGTGCGTCCTAATGTTTAGTCCCACCTCGCCCACGGAAGGCACACCCGACCTGTTTATAAGCGCTGGCAAGGCATACCGGTCGAACTCCTCTGGTTACTCATTTGGGCACTTATACACGACGCTCGCAGCTATATCCTCTCTGACCTGTGGGCCCATGTGTGGCCGGCCCCATGCATTGTGACTCAGAACGACTCGTCTTCTATGGGCGCAGACCTACTACGAGACTGGCTGGGGTCGGCTGACCTGGGTGGTTATTTTTTTTCCTTTTGTATCTTTTTCAATGCTAGGGCGTGCATTGCTTTTTAGTAAATCATCCTTGTGCTGCATGGATTTTGTTTCAGTATTACATGTGCACGCATTCCATACTGCACGTGTTTTGC
This sequence comes from Triticum aestivum, assembly GCF_018294505.1. NCBI lineage: Eukaryota > Viridiplantae > Streptophyta > Magnoliopsida > Poales > Poaceae > Triticum > Triticum aestivum. The sequence continues at coordinate 256,177,775 of NC_057813.1, read as the reverse complement.
GCTACATTTTTTGTGCACTACATGGGTATCATTTTTCTTTATTTTTTTCCTCTTACGTATCCTTTTTTCTTAGTGTACGGGTGTGTACTGCTTTTATGCCCCTATGCGCACTGCATTCGTCATAGTCCTGTGGTGCAGGTGTACACATTTTGCACTGCGTGCATCCTTCTTTGTGCCAAAAAGTTGTGACTGGCTATGCCAATGCTGCGGACTGCATGACTTACATTTAATGATTACATCAGGTGCTGTAATTTCTGCTTTGTGCACTGCACGAAAGTGCTTCTCTTTTGCTTTATTTTGAGCATGTACTGCACTTCATGCACTCATATAGTGAACTTCCTGGTAGGAATTTGGAGAACTACACACATAAAATGGTCTGTGGATTATAATTTTGTAGAGTACTATTATTTAATGATCTGCGGTTTTGTTCGTGGGAATTGCTGCAGTCAAAGTACACCTTCTTTTTTGGTTCCTTTTTCTTTGGTAACATAAGCCTTTATTGATTGTCCTTTATTCTTGGGAACATAATTTTCATTAAGTCCCCTTTAATTTTCAGTTTTGACCTTTTTGCATTCCTCTTATATAAATGAAGGCTAACTTATACCCTTCCTTTGCATTCCATTTCTCCTCTAGCCGTAAGTTCTCTCCATTCTCCAGCCTATAATTATTTTTTTGCTTTTCTAGGTTTTTGTTGCGATGGCTCCAGGCCCCTGCGCGTATCTCTTTTGCTGCGACCATGGTTGTGGTGTGCCGACGCATTGCAATTGTTCAGCTTGCTCGCAGGCCCGACGTGCTCGTCGTGGTGGGAAGGTATTGTGCCGAACTGGGCGAGCCAAGCAGCTTGCATATGGTACAGTACTCACGGAAGGATTGGATATGGGCCAGATCAACGTTTTAGCATTCTATTCTACGCTGCTTCGCCGTGGCCTTGGCTGCACGAGTCCTTTTGTCCATCAGCTTACGCCAACAGATGTGGAGACTCACTACAAGATGGTATGTTTCGTTAGATATGATTTTTTCTTTGTGTTTTTTTGTATAATTCCATTGTATTCTGAACTTTTAGTATTTTAGGGACGCACTTTTTTTGTTTTTTGAAGTGTACTGCAATGTGTTCTTATTTCTTGTTTTTATTTTTTTGCTTGTGTGCATGCATCTTGTGTTTTAGTTTACATGGTTACAATATGTGAACTGCTTATATATTAGCTGAGCACTACATGTTTCCACATTCTTTCCCAATTTGTATGGTGTGTACTACATGTAGCTAGTCTCCGGTACTGCATGATAGTTTGAAGCGTACTGCATATTTGCAAGTTCCATACTGCATATTGAAATGTGTTTTATCTGTACTACTTGTTGGACTGTCGTGCACTTCATCTAGCTCTGTGCACAGTATGAGAATTTTACTGCTAGTATTGTTCTCAAACAGTTTTATTATTTTTTTGCAAAAAATTCCTCAACAAGCTGTTAGGTATGTCCGGCTCAAGAAGAAAGGAATTCTTCAAGTTGTTCTTGGTATTGGATACCTTAAACCAGCCAAGTACATTGTAGGCGTTGACGGGCAGCTGTGTCTGCAGAAAGGGTGGAAGGAATTTGTCATTGATAGTGGCCTGAAGTCTGAGCAAGTTGTTGTCCTCAACTTCTTTGAACCGGAGGATCGTACGGTTAGAATCACGTTTGACGTGATTGGCTAATGTTATGAGGTTGATTTGTAATAAGTAATTTTGCGTGTTGAATGCTTCATCCTTTTGATGTGTTTTGTAATAAGCACTTTTGTGATCTGAACCGCTTCAATTATTATTCTGAACTTCGTGCTGCCAGTGAATAACTCATAGTCAATGGGAAATTTGTGTTTACATGGTTACAATATGTGAACTGCTTATATATTAGCTGAACACTACATGTTTCCACATTTTTTCCCAATTTGTATGGTGTGTACTACATGTAGCTAGTTTCTAGTACTGCATGATAGTTCGAAGCATACTGCATATTTGCAAGTTCCATACTGCATAATGAAATGCGTTTTATCTGTACTACTTGTTGGACTGGAGTGAGCTAACAACATTTTTTACATGGTTTTTGAATCAAAATGTGTCAATGTTTTACTCTAGACTGCTATATATGTATGGTATACTTTATATACCATTTTATCTTTACATGGTTTAGTTGAATAACTCATAGTCAACGGGAAATTTGTGTTTACACAAAATTTAAACTGATAAATAAGTCATAGAGATAAGCGAACTGCTATGCATATGATTAATTTATTGAAGTTCATCCATTTGGTCGTTAACCTGCTGCTTCTGCGCGGTGACTGGAGCATGTCTAATGTCGCACTTTCTTTTGTTTTCCGTGGCGGTGTTGCTGGTTCTTGTCTCTGCACCTTTGTGTTTGTAGCCCCTCACGTGCTGGTTGATGGCTGCTTTCGTTTTCAGCGCTGTGAACTGCATCCTTCTTTGTTCCCTGCGTGCTGGTTGCTGGCTGCTTTGGTTTTTCAGTGCTGCAAACTGCATCCTTCTTTGATTCCCGCGTGCTGGTTGATGGCTGCTTTGGTTTTTCAGCGTTGTGGACTGCATCCTTCTTTGCTCCCCGCATGCTGGTTGTTGGCTGCTTTCGTTTTCCAGTGCTGAGAACTGCATCCTTCTTTGATCCCCGCATGCTGGTTGATGGTGGTTTTCGTTTTCCAGCACTGTGAACTGCATCCTTCTTTGCTCCTACCTTGTTTTTTGAAAGTGGTGTTGTTCTCGGTTTTTTCTGTACAACAACATTTCCTTAGGGTGGTCTTGTTGGCATTGTTTCTTCATGTTCTTTGTCCATTTCACTCTCTTCACTCTCTTCACTCTCTTCACTCTCTTCTTCCTCGTCATCATCTTCATCATCTGTTTCTTCATAAGCCACTGTTTCTTCAGTTTCTTCACGTTCTTCGTCCTCTTCACTCTCATCTTCTTCCTCCTCTTCTCCATATGCTTCTTCATAAGTCATTTCTTCTTCAGTTGTGTCACCATCTTCTTCTTTGATCTCACCTTCTTCGTCTTCCTCATTTTCTGATCTTTTTCTTTTTCTTTTGAGGCAGGTTCTTGAATTGTGTCTCTTCCTCTTTTTGCAGATGCTACAACGTCTCGGTTTCGTCCATTTCTTAGTGTTATGAGTGGAATTTCTGTTTTGTTGTGCATCGCCATGTCGTCGTTTTTCTTGTTCATTTCTTTTTGTACACATCCCGGAATTGTGGCCGCTGATTTCATTACAATTTTCTGCACATTCTTACTCCCAGTGGGTGACCATCACTGTCCAGCTCACGCTGTGGCTTACTGTTTTTGTCATCATTTTTCTCCTTGAATGCCACCTTTTTCTGGGTTGCATCACCCCCTTTCTTCCTTCCTCTTGTGTTTGAAACAGGAGGTGGAAGAATTGTTTCTTTTTTGATAGCACCAGTTCCGTTGTGTTCAGTATTTTCTAATTGCTCGGCATTATTGTCATGCTGGGATTTCTCTGCTTGCTTTAGTTTTGCTTCTTCTTCTTCTTCTTCTTCGTTGAGCACGTCAACTTCCTCGATCAGTGCCCTCATACCAGACAACGCTCTATGGCACCCAGCATCGGACCTTGTCCCTCTATTTGCAAGGTCCATTGCTGTTTCTGTCAGCAATTTTCTACGGCAAAAAAGCGAGGTTCCATCTGGTGCTGTTTGTTCGTAGTCTCTTCTGTCAAACGTTGCATCTGATCTTGCGTTACGGGTGTATCTTTTCATGATGTACACCTCAGGAATCTTGAGTACTCTCAAATGAGAAAGCATGCATAACACATGGACGCAAAAGAGCCTTGCAGACAAACACACGATTTTTTTGTTTTGTAAGTGAACTGCATGAAATTAGTAAACACATATTTTTTTTGTTATTTGTTCATTTTTAAAGAAATGAACTTCATTTGGTTTTGTTAATTACTCATGCATGTGGACTTTTAAAGTTCAGTAAGTGTCGTGGATTTGTCACGGCAGGTGTCCTAGCAAAAGGACTTAGTCGTGGAGCCATCGCTACGAGTTTACTTGAAGGGGTTAAAGCGGACACAAAGACACGAAGGTTTTATACTAGTTCGGCCCCTTCGATGAAGGTAACAGCCTACGTCTAGTTGTGGTGGAATTGATATGATCTCGATGGCTAGGGAGCAAACAAGCTTCGCCTAGGCTCGAGTTGTCGTTGTCTCCCCTGAACCGCCACCGGGTTGCCCCCTTATATACACGGGTGGCGCCCGTCGGTTCATAGAGTCCTAACCGGATCATACTCGTACTCCGGTTGCTATCTTTCTATTCCTTACTTACAATACAAGCCATACATGCGGCCGGTTTACGGCTATATGTTCTAACCGTCTACAGGCCTTGGGCCTTCATCTGTTTACACCACTAATGAAGTTAACCCGGCCCAAGTAAGCCGGTTTATACCTAGTGGTAATATCCCCAACATTAGGCCCCAGATTGATTTGAACTGGTTCATGTCAATCCTTCACACCATCTTGCGTCTATCTTTTGTTAATTGGCAAATCTCCATGTTGTCATTATTTTTAATTGCTGTAAACCGGCATGACGTCATCAGTTTTGGTTACTGTAAACCGGCATGACGTCATCATGAAATTCATAACGCCCTCTTAATGACAGCTCCTGGATTCGCGCGTTTGACCTAGCTCGGCTGCCTTATAAATAAAACCGAAGGGTCATTTCCTTTCTCTTCCCCTTCGTCCCTTCTTCTTCTTCTTCCTCACGTCGCCGGCTTTGCAGCTCCGCCACCATCGTCGACCTCTGCCTCGTCTCGGGCTGCTGCATCAACCTGAACGTACCAGAGTGTTGCGGCGTCTTCCCGCATCTTCTCCGTTCCCGGCAAGTCCTCTCTCCTTCTTAACCTAGATCTGTTCTTAGGGTTCCATGTTCTTGCTATGTTCATTGCGCGTTCATGGCTGTTCTCTGTTCTTGAATGCATCTGTGAACTATTGCTGTGCTTAATAGCGATCCCTTTAGTATCCGCTTGCTTTTTCTTATCAAAGCTCATAAATCTCCTGCACATATCTGCTCGATGGTTCACTTCTGTTTCCGCCTTAGTCTTCGAAATATTTCCTGTTTTTATGAGCTTGCTGTAGATCCGCGGCTGTAACATAATTTTGTGAAACTTGTTTCTGCATAACCAGTTATCCATAGTTTCAATTGCTTCTGATGCTTAGGCCAGGCGGTTTAACTTCACCATAGAGAAAAAATTGCTAGACCGGTATATATGTCATTAGTCCCCTGGTTGAACCGCCAGAATCCATCTGATGCTACATTGTAGAAGACCGGTTTATGGGTACTGCCTCCGGTTTACCGTAATTAGATCAACACCGTTTCATCCGGCATGTTCTTGAACCGGATCACTTATTTCTTGTAGATCTCGTCATGGCCAAACAAGTGTACGAGTGCAACTGGGTTCCCTCCCGTGTCACAGAATCACAGCTGAACGATCTAGTCCTGATTGGCGCTTTGGATAGCAAAAACACGATTCATTGGAGGGTTCCTGGAGATGAATGTCCTCCTACGCCCCAGGAAGGAGAGGTCGTGGTCTTCACAGATCATATGGCCCGGGGCTTCAAACCGCCCGGCTCCAAATTTTATCGGGATGTGTTAGCCAACTTTCAACTCCGTCCACAGGATATCGGCCCCAACTCCGTCACCAATCTTTGTCATTTTCAAGTACTTTCTGAGGCATATCTTCAAGAGGAGCCTTCAGTCGAGTTATTTAGGGATCTCTTTCATCTGAACCGTCGTACTGAATTCACTGACGGCCCTAATACCGAACTGGGCGGTATGGCCATTCAGAAGAGGAAAGAAATCACCTACCCTCACGTCAAACTCCATACGCACCCCAAAGAATGGAACGTAACTTGGTTTTATTGCAAGGATACATCTCCTGCCAATGAAAATCCCTTGCCTGGCTTCCGTCCGGAACGGCTCAGCAACACTCACCCTTTTCCACAAAGGCTAAGCGCCAAGGAGAGAATTAAATATGCTCCTCAACTGTCCAAGCTCCGGGCCTTCATGGCCAATGGTTTAACAGGAATAGACCTTGCACGCTGCTGGATATCATGGAGCATTTTGCCTCTAAGCCGGCGCCCAAATTTGATGTGTGAGTATACTGATAGTGTCGATGACCCACTCCGACACACTAAAATCCAACTTCCTGAGGACGAAGTCACAGAATCTGTGAAAAAGATGCTGAATGAACCGGAGCACCTCTGTGCTCAAACCGGTCTGCTTCCTTACTGCACCACCAACAAACCGCCAGCGGTAATATTTTAATTGCTTTATTGTTGAACCGGTTTACTATTTTATACGTTCAACGTTTAATTACTGCTGATCCAGGGTGATAATCCGTTTTGGAGTAAGAAACTTCCTCAAGACAAAACGGAGAAGGCAGGACGGCCAACCCGGCCCAAGACCAAGGTTATCAAGAAACCAGCTCATAAGAGAAAAACCACCGCTTCATCTGACCCAGCCATTGACGATGATGTGGGTAATCCGGATCTTGAGGTAGAACTTGATTCACTTGGCTTGCTTTTTACACGCCTTATTGATGATAATGCTTGCCAGGATGACGCTGAAGCCAGCAACGCGGGTTTCGTTGAGGTAACCATTCTCTCTTCTGATTCAGAAATCCTGCCTTTGCCAAAATTTCGCCGGGCAAACCGGAAAATTAAATTTTCTCATCCTCTTGCTTATCTGGATTCCCAATTTCTTATGAAGACCCAGCAACACGAAGCTCGCCGCACAACCCGGCACAGTGGCCAGGTAGTTACCTCTGCCGGTTTACCAAACAGTCCGGTTCGAAAACGCCGCTCCGAGGTCTCCGACCTTTTTATTGATTTAAATCGTAAAGCGGGTTTCTTCCGTCAACCTCTTAATCCATCCGACTCCGATTATCAGGTCACTTCTCATTCATCATCTGGTGAATCGTCGGCCACCCAGCTACCACCTTTGAAAACAGTTGCTGGGTAAGTTAAACCGAACATATGCTTCCAGTATACTACACAATGGTTTACACTTTTCCTTAATTTTTATTTTTCTTTCAGGGCTAAACCGAAGCCAAGCAAGAAGGCCCGCCTGGATAGAGCAGCTGAAGAAAATGTGGCCCCGGAACATAACCAAGCGCCGGATCATGAAATGTTTACTTCTGAAGACATCCCCAATGATCCTCCTCTGCAAGACGACGTTATCCCTGAAGAAGGTCTTATTAATACCCCAGCGTCTGCTGATCCGCCTGCCAGCTCTGTCCAGATTGAAAAATCCCAAACTCCTGCTGACAAAACGGCCGCACCAAACCAAACCGGCGAATCAAAAGATGATGATGTTGTGATTACCGGTGTAGGCCGTTCTGAACCCGGGCATCCTGCCACCCTTACCAGGCATACCATCAAAGAGGATTCTTCCCCTTTGAACAAAGGAAAATGGGATGTTGAATTAGAAACATACGCCGCTCTGAATGCTCAAGATCTTCACTCTGGCTATTTAAACCGGCTTTACACTAGCCGTGACTGTGAAGCTGGTCTGGTCAAAATGATGAGGGATAAATTTGAGGTAAATTCCATCTTTCTTTTCTACCATTGCATTCATCCCAGTAGCCCCCAAGGGCCGGTTTGTGACTTTAGTCAAACCGGGACTTGATCCTGAATATATATATATATATATATATATATATATATATATATAGTTTTGAAATCCGTCGGCATAACCCTCGAAGGTCGGTTTAGCATAAGCAAACCGGGGCTAAAAAATAAAAAGCTGTCCTTAGAACATGACTTGATCAAATAGCCATTAGCCCCCAAGTGCCAAGTTGAATACTTGTATTGAGCCTGGGACTTTCTAATCGAGCAATATACAAAAAATTGAAGGTACATTAGCCCCCAAGTATCAGGCATATAACTTTGTTATGTGGTTGATACTTCAATTGCTTGGCTCGCCTGTGTAAGGCTTTAAAATGCCATCTGTATGCAGGCTGAGATTAAAATCAAGGAGGACCGGATTGCCGATTTGCAGGAGGCCCTGAAGACCCAGCAAGCTGAAACAGATAAGGCCAAGCAAGAATTAACCAGCGCTTTGAGCACTGCTGAACGGCTGAAAGAAAATTTCAAGAAAGAGCGGTCTGACTGGGCCACTGAGAAGGCCGGTTTAACCAAAAGAGCAGAAAATGCTGAAGCAGCCCTTAAACCGGTGGTGGATGAACTGACGGCCGTACAGCGGCAAATACACTCCATGACTGCTGCAATCTTTGGTAAGCTCCTTGTAACTTCTGTGATGAATTTGAATCTGCTGTATCGTAAGTCCGGTTTGAGACCATTCCAATCTTGTTGTAGGCACACGTATTGGGCACTTAGGAAATGACGTGCGGAAGAAATTGAAAGCTGCCTACACCTTGATAGAACAACTGTATACCGGAGCCCAACGGATCATCACCACAGCTTCTCACAACAACCCGGCGCCCTCTTTAATCCAGGACACCCTTAGCAAGCTGTCAATGCTTCCAGCCCGGTTTGAAGAGCTGAAAAAATCCGCTGCCCGAACCGGAGCCATCAATGCCTTAATCCGGGCAAAGGCATGGGTGCCCGACTTTGATCCTGTGGAAGCAGCTCAAGGCTATCCCAGTCTGAAAGAAGATGGCTCTGAGTTCAACGAAGAAGATTTAAGGGCCATAAACCGTGCAGTGCGCCCTCTGGCTTGCCAGCTAGCTGAAGAGGCAGATTTGACACATTATCAAGCGCAATATAATAATCAAAACAAGCGAGTGCCTGCCCCAACTGTTGAAGCGGAGAATCTGATTCCTCCAATCCGTAAGCACACTTACGCCCCTGATATTGAACCGTCTTCCCTGATCCATGAAGAGGCTGTTTTCCAAGCTTTAATGGGAATCGACTGGACCACTGTTGATTTCCAGCCAATGGGTAGATACGAGGAAGCTGAAGCGGCGGAGGATGAAGAGCAGGCTTGAACTGGAAGCTGGTTTGAAGAGCTATTTGCAACATCCTTCCATAAAAACAATGAGTTTGTCTGGGCAACATGTTGCCTTGTAATAAGATAATTAAAACTTCTGCCTGGAATATGCCTTCGTGCATAAGTACTGAAGCTTTTGCTTGAAAAACTTTAACTCATATTTCCTGCAATCAGAAAGATTTGAACATGTTTGGGTATAAGGCTGGCTTATCCAAGCCTGAAGCGGTGGTTTTTATAAACCATTACCGTCAAAAAGGGATCAAATAGCCCCCGTACAAACCGTACTGACTTAATACGAGCCCCCTGGTTACTCCATGATGTTAACAGGGAAAAGGTAAACTGGGCAGAATCCTCCGGATTAGAAGGGGGATCAAAAATCATTGGCTGACCCGGAAAAAAATATACTTGTTGACATAAAGAAATCCAACAAAAACAAAAAACGAACAAACCATGAAAACAACATGGAAGCAAAAAGTAATAATAAAAACCTTTTGCAAAAATATGCTATACTGAGTTGTTCAGATGGCATTACCATGGTCGGACAGGATCAAGGCCCCCAATAGGAGTGACAATGATTCAGGTCAGCCAGGTCCCCAAATGACTCGTGGCATATATGCCAGATCAAGAGGCGTAGCAATTGATGGGGTCATGTACCTATGGTAGGGCCACAGACCTGATCTAAGTACCCTGCCCAAGGACACCCTTAGAAGAGGTCACCTTCCAGTCGACCAACGAGAGACACACTCGACTGCCTTGAAGGACTCGACCGCGAAGACTCACTCAACCACCAGAAGGTCAAGAGGCACTCTGCGCTGCAACGGCCTGTAATTAAGTAGACTTTATGATAGTAAAGACACTTTATGTGGGGCGTTACCAGTAACGCCCCGGACTTAACTCACCTTAAACCCTCTCCTACGTGGGCTGGCTGGGGTCCTGGCGCACTCTATATAAGCCACCCCCCTCCACAGGCAGAGGGGTTCGGCACCCTGTAACTCATATACATATAATCCACTCGACCGCCTCCGGGCTCCGAGACGTAGGGCTTTTACTTCCTCCGAGAAGGGCCTGAACTCGTACATCTCTTGTGTTTACAACCTCTCCATAGCTAGGACCTTGCCTCTCCATACCTACCCCCCACTCTACTGTCAGGCTTAGAACCACGACAGTTGGCGCCCACCGTGGGGCAGGTGTTTTAGCAATTTTGTGGAGAAGTTGCGATTCTTCCGAGTACTTTCATCATGGTGGCTGCTGGATTTTTGGTCGAGGGTCGAGAGATCCGTCTCGGCGCTCTCACCTTCATCGCCGACGACTCCGCCTGGCTCCAGGAGGCTCCACTCGACGTTGATGCGCTCCCCGTCCGCGGTGCGACACATTTTCGCGCATGTGTCCGCGGCGTTCTGCTGCGGCAACCGTTGACCCCGTATCGGTCGACATCCCCATCGACCACCCTCCTGGTCTCCCGTCAGCGCAAGCGCTCGGGCCGGTCGAGGATTCAGCGGTGGGTGAGGCACGCGGTGGCTCGCCAGACAGCCACCACCCAAGTTGCGGCAATCGAGCCCGACGAATCTCTCTACGGCCTGTTCGATCTGTCGACTGGTTCCGTAGAGACCGCATCCGAGTGCGATAGCAGTGATCCAGCGGCAGAAATTCTGATGGTTGACGGGCCCTGCAGTCCCCCTGGCTTCGCCCGTGATGGTGGAGCAGGCGACGGAGGCGACCCCGCACGAGACCACGAAGAGTACCAGCCCGAGCAACTCGACTCTCTGCAAAGAGAAGAACTTCGCCGCAGGAACGTGGATGTTCTGCGTACTCCCATCGCAGGAGAAACCCCCGAGGCTCGCGCCTTGGAGGAGGTACGTTTGGCCAATTTGGCCGAACGCACTCGACTGGAGAATCTTCAGCGAGCACTCGACGAGCGCGCGCGGCAACGAATTCCCGACACCAGTCGACGTCAACTCTTCCCGCCGACTCAGGTATATCGAACCCCAATCCAGAATTTAGCAGCTGCGACCCGTATAGCAGAGTCCATCCAACCCTCTCAGTCGGAAGCTGGCAGAGGCTTGATGCAGATCAGGGATCTGCTCCGGGCAGCAGGAGACCAGAATTCGGCCGTGTCGCAGTCGCGCAACAGAATTCACAGTCGATCCGTCGCTGCGAATACGGTTCAGTCGGCTCACAGTCCCAGATCGCCTCCGCGGCGTGAAGGGCGCGAGAATCGGCGAGACCAATATGGTGACCGACTCGACCGAGATGATAGGCGTCGAGTGCCCAATTCCCCTCCGAGGGGTGGGTCTTACGCTCCTCGGCAGCAAGATGACAGGCGTCAGTTCAGTACGGGGCGAAGAGTTCCAGTCGACCCCAGAGAACCAGGCTTCGACGCGCGATCCATTATCGTGCAAGGTTTGGTCGACCGGAACAGAGCCCATCGAGGCGGACTCGACAGAGATGCGCCCACAAGCAGTCGAGTGCATGTTTCTGGTCCTGAATGTTTCAGCAGAGCTATCAGAGCCGCAGTTATCCCTCCCAATTTCAGGTTGGCAACAGGAGTCAGCAAGTTCACTGGTGAGTCTAAGCCTGAAACTTGGCTTGAGGACTACCGAGTGGCGGTTCAGATTGGTGGTGGGAACGACGAGGTGGCCATGAAGCATTTGCCCCTCATGCTGGAAGGTTCTGCCAGGGCATGGTTGACTCAATTACCTCCTAGCAGCATTTACACTTGGGAAGATCTGTCCCGAGTGTTCATCAGAACGTTTGAAGGAACTTGCAAGCGACCGGCTGGACTGACGGAGTTGCAAGTCTGCGTGCAGAAGACCAATGAGACTCTCAGAGAGTATATTCAGAGATGGATCACTTTGCACCATACTGTGGAGAATGTGTCTGATCATCAGGCAGTCTGCGCCTTTAAAGATGGCGTCAAGAACAGAGAATTGAGCTTGAAGTTTGGTCGAACCGGTGACATGACCTTGAGTCGGATGATGGAGATTGCTACCAAGTACGCCAACGGCGAAGAAGAAGACCGACTCCGAAGCGGCAAGCACAAGCCGAGTCAGTCGGAAAAGGGAAACACCAGTCGGAAACAGAAGCGGAAGGCTGAACCGGCAGCTCCTGGAGAGGCTCTGGCCGTGACTCAGGGAAAGTTTAAAGGGAAACCAAAAGGATCCTGGAACCCTAAGAAGGTAAAGGATAAAGAAGGGAACGATGTGATGGATATGCCGTGTCACATCCACACGAAGAAAGACGAAGAGGGGAATATCATCTACCCGAAGCACACCACTCGCCAATGTCGACTCCTGATCCAGCAGTTTCAGGGAAAACAGTCTAATAACAAGGAGAAGGAGTCGGACAAGGTCGAAGACAAGGAGGACAGTGAGGAAGGATATCCCCATATCAACTCTACTCTAATGATCTTTGCAGATGTGGAGAGCAAGAGTCGATTGAAAGTTATTAACCGTGAGGTGAACATGGTTGCCCCAGCAAAAGCAAACTATCTGAAATGGTCCCAAACACCCATCACCTTCGACCAATCTGATCACCCGACTCATATTGCCACCCCTGGGAGGCAAGCTTTGGTGGTCGATCCAGTTGTTGAAGGCACTCGACTGACAAAAGTGCTTATGGACGGTGGTAGTGGGTTGAATTTGCTGTATGCAGACACACTGAAAGGAATGGGCATTCCGATGTCCCGACTGAGCACCAGTAACATGAGCTTTCATGGAGTTATACCAGGAAAGAAAGCCGAGTCACTCGGCCAAATAGCTCTGGACGTGGTGTTTGGTGATTCGAAACATTTTCGCAAAGAGAAGTTGACGTTCGAGGTCGTGGATTTTCAGAGTGCATATCATGCCATTTTGGGGAGACCAGCTTATGCGCGGTTCATGGCTCGACCATGTTACGTGTACCTCAAATTGAAGATGCCCGGCCCCAAAGGAGTGATCACTGTCACCGGTGATCGGAAAAAGGCAGAAGAGTGCTTCCAGAAAGGCTCAAAGATTGCTGATTCCCAGGTGACAGCGGTCGAGTTCGAAGAATACAAGCAAAACGCAGATCCGAGTGACTTGCTGCGATCCAAGAAACCCGCCACAGAGTCTGCATTTCAGTCGTCCGGTGAGACGAAGCCTGTTCACATTCACCCAACCGACCCCGATGCAGCTCCGACCCGCATCTCCACAACACTCGACCCAAAATAGGAAGAAGCGCTCATCCAGTTCCTCCGTGAGAACTGGGACATTTTTGCATGGAAGCCCGCTGACATGCCAGGTGTTCCCAGGGGACTGGCTGAGCATCGCCTAAGAGTCGACTCATCTGCAAAACCAGTTAAAGAGCATCTTCGGCGGTCCGCCGTCCAGAAGAGAAAAGCCATTGGTGAGGAAGTGGCTCGACTGTTGGCGGCAGGATTTATCCGAGAGATATACCACTCCGAGTGGCTCGCTAATGTCGTCATGGTCCCTAAGAAAGACAAATCACTCCGAATGTGCATTGATTTCAAGCACATCAACCGGGCCTGCCCGAAAGATCATTTTCCTCTCCCTCGCATAGATCAAATTGTTGACTCGACCGCGGGATGCGAGAGACTGTCTTTTCTAGACGCCTACTCCGGGTACCACCAGATCCGTCTGTACGGACCCGACGAGGTAAAAACAGCTTTCATCACTCCATTCGGGTGCTTCTGCTATATCACCATGCCATTCGGCCTCAAGAATGCCGGAGCCACATTTATGCGAATGATTCAGAAGTGTCTACTCACTCAAATCAGTCGGAATGTGGAAGCGTATATGGATGATATCGTTGTCAAGTCACGAAAAGGTTCCGACCTGCTCGCTGATCTCGCCGAAACATTTGCCAACCTCAGAAGGTATGATATCAAGCTCAATCCATCAAAGTGCACATTTGGAGTTCCTGGTGGCAAGTTACTCGGTTTTCTCGTTTCCGAACGAGGAATCGACGCTAATCCAGAGAAGATCGGCACTATTCTCCGAATGAAACGCCCTGTGCGAGTGCACGATGTCCAGAAGCTTACTGGATGCTTGGCCGCATTAAGTCGATTCATCTCACGACTCGGTGAAAAGGCATTGCCTCTTTACCGACTGATGAAGAAGGCAGACAAGTTCGAGTGGACTCCAGAAGCTGATGCAGCGTTTGCCGAGCTAAAAGCTCTGCTCTCCACCCAGCCGGTGCTTGCTGCTCCAATCAGCAAAGAGCCTCTGTTGCTCTATATCGCAGCCACAGGACAAGTCGTCAGTACTGTGCTAACGGTCGAGCGGGAAGAAGAAGGAAAAGCTCTCAAAGTTCAGCGCCCAGTGTATTATTTGTCTGAAGTCTTGACTCCATCCAAGCAGAGATATCCTCATTATCAGAAGCTTGTGTATGGAATATACATGACCACAAAGAAGGTTGCTCATTATTTCTCTGATCATTCCATCACAGTCGTCAGCGACGCTCCACTATCAGAGATTTTGCACAACAGAGATGCAACTGGTCGAGTGGCCAAATGGGCGATTGAACTTCTTCCCCTTGATATCAAGTTTGAGGCAAAGAAAGCCATTAAGTCCCAGGCAATAGCAGATTTCCTCGCCGAGTGGATTGAACAGCAGCAGCCGACTGAAGTTCACTCGGAGCATTGGACCATGTTCTTTGATGGCTCTAAGATGTTGAATGGTTCCGGTGCTGGGGTTGTCCTGGTTTCCCCCAGAGGAGATAAGCTCAGATATGTGCTCCAGATTCACTTTGATTCCTCCAACAATGAGGCAGAATATGAGGCCCTCTTATATGGGTTGCGCATGGCCATTTCACTCGGCGTCCGTCGCCTGATGGTCTATGGCGACTCGGATTTAGTGGTCAATCAAGTGATGAAGGAGTGGGACGTGAGAAGCCCAGCCATGACTGGATACTGCAGTGCAGTGAGGAAGCTGGAAAAGAAGTTCGAGGGGTTGGAGCTCCATCATATACCCCGACTGAAAAATCAAGCAGCTGATGATCTAGCAAAGATAGGTTCCAAGAGAGAAGCCATTCCGAGTGGTGTGTTCTTGGAGCATGTACACACTCCGTCAGTCAAAGAAGATCCTTTCACCGAAGAAGCTCCACAGCCCAAGAGTGCCACAGATCCGACTGAGGTTGAAGTCCCAGCAGTGGTCGACTTGGTCATGGAGATCTTGGTGGTCATTCCCGATTGGACGGTTCCATATATCGCGTATAT
The DNA here is from genome assembly GCF_018294505.1 of Triticum aestivum. Lineage (NCBI taxonomy): Eukaryota > Viridiplantae > Streptophyta > Magnoliopsida > Poales > Poaceae > Triticum > Triticum aestivum. The sequence goes on along the minus strand of NC_057813.1, from coordinate 256,162,590 downwards.
CCTGAGAAAAGAGCTCCCGGAGGATGAGGAAGAGGCTCGACAGATCGTCCGCCGATCTAAGGCCTTTACCGTAATCAAAGGACAGTTATACAGAGAAAGCGCGACTGGAGTCGGTCAGAAGTGCATAACGCCGGAAGAAGGTCGAATCATCCTTAATGATATTCACTCGGGGACCTGTGGTCATCACGCGTCCTCTCGGACCATCGTGGCCAAAGCATACCGAGCCGGATTTTACTGGCCAAAGGCGAATGAGATGGCAAAGGAGATAGTGGATAAGTGCGAGGGATGTCAGTTTTACTCGAATATGTCGCACAAGCCTGCATCAGCCCTGAAGACCATTCCACTCGTCTGGCCTTTCGCAGTATGGGGGTTGGACATGGTCGGTCCTTTGAGAACAGGGCGAAGTGGCTTCACGCATGTACTGGTGGCAGTCGACAAGTTCACCAAGTGGATTGAGGCTAAACCAATCAAGAACCTTGACGCCGGTACTGCTGTTAGCTTCATCAGGGAACTAATATTCAGATATGGAGTCCCGCACAGCATCATTACGGATAATGGGTCGAACTTTGACTCGGAGGAATTCAGAGATTTCTGTAACTCTCAAGGCACACGGGTCGACTACGCTTCAGTCGCCCATCCGCAGTCGAATGGACAAGCAGAGCGAGCCAATGGCCTGATTCTCAAGGGATTGAAACCCCGACTGATGCGTGATCTCAAGCATGCAGCTGGAGCTTGGGTCGACGAACTTCCCTCAGTGCTTTGGGGACTGCGGACCACACCTAATCGGTCGACCGGAAGAACTCCATTCTTCTTGGTCTACGGAGCTGAAGCAGTCTTGCCGAGTGATCTTCTCCACAATGCTCCTCGAGTTGAAATCTACAACGAAGCAGAAGCTGAACAAGCGCGGCAGGACGCAGTCGACCTTTTAGAGGAAGAAAGGGAGATGGCTCTGATCCGGTCGACCATCTACCAACAAGATTTGCGTCGTTTCCACGCCAGAAATGTGAGAGGTCGAGCCTTCCAGGAAGGAGATTTGGTTCTCCGAGTGGATCAGCACAAACCACACAAGCTTGCTCCTTCTTGGGAAGGTCCCTTCATCGTCACCAAGGTTCTCCACAACGGGGCGTACCGTCTTTACAACGTCGAGCATAATATCGACGAGCCCCGAGCTTGGAACGCGGAACTACTCCGCCCATTTTACACTTAAGTTTTATCACTCAGATGAGTTGCAATAAAGTACTTCTGTAGTTCATGGACCTCAAAATAATAGTGTCATAGTTCCTCCATAATTTTTGTCACTTTTCATTTTGTCTAATAAAATTTCCCCTCAGTGGGTGACTTAGCCGCGAATCCGTTCCGCCTAAGTTTGTAAAAAATCCTACCGAGTGGTGAGCCAGACTCCCACTCGGAGGCTTAGCTGCGAATCCGTTTCGCCTAAGTTATAAAAATCCTGCCGAGTGGTAAGCCAGACTTCCACTCGGAGGCTTAGCTGCAGTCCAAGTACTCGCCTAAGTTATAAAAATCCTACCGAGTGAAGAGCAAACCTCTCACTCGGGGGCTTAGCTGCAGTCCAAGTACTCGCCTAAGTATCAAAAATCCTACCGAGTGAAGAGCAAACCTCTCACTCGGGGCTTAGCTGCAGTCCAAGTACTCGCCTAAGTTATAAAAATCCTACCGAGTGAAGAGCAAACCTCTCACTCGGGGGCTTAGCTGCAGTCCAAGTACTCGCCTAAGTTATAAAAATCCTACCGAGTGGTAAGCCAGACTTCCACTCGGAGGCTTAGCTGCAGTCCAAGTACTCGCCTAAGTTATAAAAATCCTACCGAGTGGTAAGCCAGACTTCCACTCGGGGCTTAGCTGCAGTCCAAGTACTCGCCTAAGTTATAAAAATCCTTCCGAGTGGTAAGCCAGACTTCCAGTCGGAGGCTTAGCTGCAGTCCAAGTACTCGCCTAAGTTATAAAAATCCTACCGAGTGAAGAGCAAACCTCTCACTCGGGGGCTTAGCTGCAGTCCAAGTACTCGCCTAAGTTATAAAAATCCTGCCGAGTGGTAAGCCAGACTTCCACTCGGAGGCTTAGCTGCAGTCCAAGTACTCGCCTAAGTTATAAAAATCCTACCGAGTGGTAAGCCAGACTTCCACTCGGAGGCTTAGCTGCAGTCCAAGTACTCGCCTAAGTTATAAAAATCCTGCCGAGTGGTAAGCCAGACTTCCACTCGGGGGCTTAGCTGCAGCCCAGCGCTCACCTAGGTGGACTAAGGAATAAGTCGATTGCAGTAAGCGCCCTGCTTTGAACCTGCAAAAGACATTTCGAGCCAAAAGCAATCATATTCAAACGACAAATTCAAGTTCGGATCGATATCTAAAGGAACCGAAAGTGCTCGGGTGCTAAGCCCGTTAAGGGTTTATCGGTTACAACTCCACTCGGCATACCGAGGCAAATTTAAAGCGTCGAGCTTAGAAGAAGTTTTTTACCCCTCCTGTGGAGGGCTGGAAGGTGCAACGAACTCATCAAGATCAATTCCATCTGCGATCCGAGTGGCAGCCGCAAGGAAAGTTTCCATAAAGGACCTGAAGTCGTGTTTCTTGGTGTTGGCCACCCGGAGGGCCGCCAGCTTCTCTTCTCGCGCATCTTTGCAGTGGACTCGGGCCAGACACAGAGCAACATCTGCACCGCACCGAGCCGAGGACTTCTTCCACTCCTGCACTCGACCAGGGATCGTGTTCAAGCGAGCCATCAGCGACTCAAGGTCATTTTGAAGTGTCTCCCCGGGCCAGAGCGTCGAGTCGATGCGAGATGTGGCGACCTTCAGCCTTGCAAGATAGTCCACGGCAGCTGCAACACGGGACTCCAGTCGGAAAACATTCATGGCAACTTCGTCGTTCACCGGAGAATTGACGGGGTCGAGGTTTGGTTCCAGCCGGCTAGTTTCTTCTTCAAAGTTTTGACAAAATTCTGCAAGGACGATCACCGAGTCAAGGCGATGGTCGAATGAAAAAATCACGATTGGAAATGATTGCCGAGCATAGAGGTTTACCTTCAAGCATAAGAAACAGCTTCTTGGCAAGACCACTCAGGAAGGCCTCCAGATCATTTTTCTTCCCAGTCAACTTACTGACTTGGTCGGTCAGGGCAGTTTTATCAGTTTTCAGTCGACTGACTTCCTTGTTGGCAATCCCAAGAGCAGCTTTCAGATTGGTATTGTCTTGTTCAAGCTTGGTGACTGAAGCTAGCTTCTCGTCAGCGAGCTTGATCTTCTCAGCTAGTTCAAGGTCTTTTTTCTGTTGGGCCTCCCTTACCTTACCTGCAAGTTACAGCAAGATCAGATTTTGAAACAAACGAAGGGGAAAATCAGTCGTCAAGGTCTCACCAAACATACCTTCGGTCTCCTCCTTTGCCTTCGTCAGTTTCTCCTGAACCAGCTTCAAATTCAGCTCGAGCTGAACGTGCTTGTTTTCCAGCTCAGAGTAGCGAGCCACAAGATCACAGGAGTTCTGCGAAGAACCAATCGACTAAATGTCAAATATAATTCACTTCCGAGTGAAAAAGGAAAAATCACACGTTTCTAAGACTACAGCCGAATACAAGCATTCGACCGTAGTCTCGGGGACTACACCCAGTGGGTGCACTCAGCGTGCCCCCACTAATCCTATCGAAGATAGAGTCGACCAGTCGACCTCAAAAAAAAAGAGAGAGATGTATTCTTTAAGACTGTAATCGACTGCAAGCAGTCGACCACAGTCTCGGGGACTACACCCAGTGGGTGCACTCAGCGTGCCCCCACCGGTTTGCGAAATCCATTCGACATAGTCGAATGACGCAAAGACTGAAATTATAAAACCTAAAGCCGACTGCCAGCAGTCGACCTTAGCCTTGGAGACTACACCCAGTGGGTGCACTCAGCGTGCCCCCACTAATCCTATTGAAGACAGAGTCGACCAGTCGACCAGTTTGCGAAATCCAGTCGACATAGTCGAATGACGCAAAGACTGAAATTATAAAGCCTAAGGCCGACTGCCAGCAGTCGACCTTAGCCTTGGGGACTACACCCAGCGGGTGCACTCAGCGTGCCCCCGCTAACACGGAGTCTAAGTCGACACACCCACTGGGTGACTACTATAAATTCTGGAAAGAAAAGTTTTTGATAGCATATCCTAACAGAACAGGCGGTGGTCGACTGACCTGAACATTGCTTTGAAGGGCGGAACTAGCGTCGTAAGCTGCCTGGCTCGCATCCCGGATGGTCCTTAACTGCTCCATCATGATCCCTGCCTGGCGTATCGCCTCCTTCGCGGCGCCAGCTTGGTCCTCTGGGACATGGTGCGTCGTGAAGAGGGAGGGCTGCTGAGCACTCGTCAGTGGATCTGCGAAGGACACAGTGTGTCGAGTGGTGTTCTCCTCCTCCGCAACCAGAGTCTCAGGCACCGTCACATCCTGGGGCACCCTGCTGGCAGACGCTTTCCTACTCCTTCTGTGCTTCAGCGGTTCCTCATCTTCATCATCAGGGAGAGTGATAACAACATTGGGTGGAGCTACAGAGAAGAATCAGGATTAGAGATCATGAGTCAGTCGACTAAAAACGGCGTTAAGAGTATAGTACCTGGTTTTGAGGTTGCTGCGTCCTCCATCTCATGGTCATCAGCCCGGGCTGAGGTCTCAGAAGTAGCAGCACTGCAACTCCAAAGAATCAGTCGACTAACTCCAGCGCCAACCAGAGACAAAGTTCACACAAAATAGGAAGACTTAAGCAGCATGATTACCCTGATATGGTGGGGATGGACACCTTCATCTTCGGCAGGAGCTTGGTCGGCTTTGACGGAGCCGCCCTGGGCTGCTTCGACGCCTTTTCAGTCGGCGCCGGAGAGGTGGTCCGAGGGCGCTTGGTCGACTGAGCAACGGTCGCAACCCCCTTGCCACGTTCAGTCGCAGGGTCGTGGACAAGCTTCGACCGCCTTTCTGAGCGCGGTGGTACGACCTCCTCCTCCTCTTCTTCCTCGTCTTCAGCATCATCTTCATCACCGTCATCGTCGTCATCGTCATCATCATCCTCAGCAACGTCCGAGTCCCACTCCTCCTCCTGGCTCTCGCCCCCACTCGCCTCACCCTCCTCAGTCGGAGCCTGTGCTCCATTGGGCATCGAGTACAGCTCGGTGAGGGCCTGATAGACATCAAGACAAAGATCAATCGACCGATTGGCAGAATAAACAGAAATGAATATGACAAGAACACAGTGGAGAGCAGAGCAGGCATACCTTGTTTGGATCACTGTGGTGGTCGAGTGGAGGAATCCTTCTGGCTCCGCGTGGGTTATCCTTGTTTCCGGTAACGGCGGCCATCCACCTTTCCAGAGTGACATCGTCGACTGCTTCTGGATGGACCCGAGTCTCGTCCTCAGTCCCACAGTACAACCACATGCAGTGGCTCCGGAACTGAAGGGGCTGGATACGACGCCTAAGGAAAACCTCCAGGAGATCCATGCCCGTCACTCCCTCCCGAACCAACTGTACTACGCGCTCCATCAACATCTTCACGTCAGCTTTCTCCTCCGGAATCAACTTCAGAGAGGAGGGCTTGTTCACTCGGTCCATGGTAAACTGAGGGAGTCCACTCGACTGCCCCGGCGTCGACTGATCCTGGCAGTAGAACCAGGTCGACTGCCAGCCTCTGACTGACTCGGGAAAAGTCATGGCTGGGAAGGTGCTCTTATTCCTCACCTGGATCCCCAGGCCCCCACACATTTGGACAACTCGGGTCCTTTCGTCGCCTGGGCTCGCCTTCTTCACGGTCTGAGAGCGACACGTGAATATATGCTTGAACAAGCCCCAGTGCGGTCGACAGCCCAGAAAACCCTCACACATGGACACGAACGCGGCAAGATAGGCGATAGAATTTGGGGTAAAGTGATGGAGTTGCGCTCCAAAGAAGTTCAAGAAACCACGAAAGAAAATACTCGGCGGCAAAGAAAATCCACGGTCGACATGGGTAGCCAGGAGCACGCACTCACCCTCTTCTGGCTGGGGCTGCCACTCCTTCCCCGGAAGCCTCGCAGCTCCATGAGGGATCAGGCCCTCGTTGGCCATGTCGAGGAGATCTTTCTCCGTGATGGTCGACTGGATCCAATCTCCTTGGACCCAGCCCTTCGGCAGGCGGGATCTAGACGAAGACCCGCCGCGGCTGGTGGATCTCCCCTTCGCCTTCTCCGTCGCCGACGCCTTCTTCGCGCGTTCCAGCGCCGCCGTCTTCTCCTTGGCCATGGTTGCCGGTGAGACGCGCGAGGAGAAGTTGTGCGGAGGCGAGAGCGAGCGCGCTGGACGGAGACGAAGGGAGCAGAGAAAGAGAATGCTGAGGCACTGTACAAAAAACCCTCGCCGGGCGTATTTATAAGGTCCCTTCCGAGTGGATGACAGGTGGGCCCGGTCGATCTAATCATATCCAGGAACAGTTATGCAGGCGGGATACGTGGCGAAGAAAGCGGCGCGGGGATCGAGGCGTCTATGTCCCGTCCCATCCGAACGCCGCGGTCCTGCTCCGCTTCGCGCGCTTCCCCAAATTTCGCATCCCGCGGAATCCGCGAACGGCAGATCGGTCTGTCAGACGCGGGATTTCCTGCGATCCGTCGCTCGGAAATCGTCGAAGCCCGAAAGATCACTCGACGAAAGAAGAGAATGGATCGAGTCGACTGAAGACAAGTTGCTCACTACCAACGAAGAGATTCTTTGGTCCAGAACAACGCACGACCAGTGTGCAAAAGTTAATCGGAAACAACATCAACTCCTTCCTCACTCGAAGCCTCAATCCATTCGGGGGCTAATGATGGGGTCATGTACCTAGGGTAGGGCCACAGACCTGATCTAAGTACCCTGCCCAAGGACACCCTTAGAAGAGGTCACCTTCCAGTCGACCAACGAGAGACACACTCGACTGCCTTGAAGGACTCGACCACGAAGACTCACTCGACCACCAGAAGGTCAAGAGGCACTCTGCACTGCAACGGCCTGTAATTAAGTAGACTTTATGATAGTAAAGACACTTTATGTGGGGCGTTACCAGTAACGCCCCGGACTTAACTCACCTTAAACCCTCTCCTACGTGGGCTGGCTGGGGTCCTAGCGCACTCTATATAAGCCACCCCCTCCACAGGCAGAGGGGTTCGGCACCCTGTAACTCATATACATATAATCCACTCGACCGCCTCCGGGCTCCGAGACGTAGGGCTTTTACTTCCTCTGAGAAGGGCCTGAACTCGTACATCTCTTGTGTTTACAACCTCTCCATAGCTAGGACCTTGCCTCTCCATACCTACCCCCACTCTACTGTCAGGCTTAGAACCACGACAGCAATGGCTTGGTCCCGACCATGCCCCCAAATGATTTTCTGGCCTTAGGCCGACCAAGAGGCGTGACTGGTTCAGACTTGACCAAGTCCCCAAATGATCTGGTGGCTGTCGCCTATCAAAGGGTGTTCGTTGGTTCGGACACGACCAAGGCCCCCAGTGATATATAAAAACAAATGTCAAGGGGTAAACCGGAGGCCGCTTTAAACAGAACCACTCCGTGTAACCTCGCATGATGAGACAGACAGAGACCCCGCTTCAGCTGAGCCTCCGGTTTGAGATATCAAAGATAATATATACATTGTCATGATATGTACATAGATAGAGCCAATGGCTCAAGTATAGTAAGGCCGAAGATGAGCTATATTCCACGGTCTGCCGGTCTCCTCTTCTGATGTACGTGAGTCTTGATGCTCTCGAATATCAATCAATAATACGACCCATTGTGCAGATTCTTGCTGACTACGAAAGGTCCCTCCCAAGGTGGGGATAACTTGTGCATATCCGTTTGATCTTGGATGAATCGAAGCACCAAATCTCCTTCTTGAAAAGTTTTGGTTCTAACCCGGCGACTGTGATAGCGACGAAGATCTTGCTGGTAAATTGCCGAACAGGCAGCCGCTATATCACGCTCCTCGTCCAATAGGTCCAAAGCATCTTGTCTTGCTGTCTCATTGTCTGCCTCAACATAAGCTGCCACACGAGGCGAATCGTGCCGGATGTCACTAGGGAGAACTGCCTCTGCTCCATAGACCATGAAAAATGGCGTGTATCCTGTGGACCGGTTTGGCGTAGTATTGATACTCCATAATACAGATGGTAGCTCTTCAACCCAACATCCTGGTGTTCTTTGCAATGGGACCAAAAGCCGGGGTTTGATGCCTCGCAAGATTTCCTGATTAGCTCGTTCTGCCTGTCCATTGGACTGGGGGTGTGCCACTGACGACACATTAAGTCGGATGTGCTCTCGTTCATAGAACTCCTTCATAGCGCCCTTGGATAAATTGGTACCATTATCAGTAATGATACTGTGTGGAAAACCAAACCGGAAAATCACCTTCTTGATGAACTGTACAGCTGTTGCTGCATCACACTTGCTGACAGGCTCCGCTTCAACCCACTTGGTAAATTTATCAACTGCCACCAAGTGGTGAGTTTTCTTATCCTTGGATCTTTTAAAAGGTCCAACCATGTCTAGCCCCCAAGTTGCAAACGGCCATGTTATTGGGATCATCCTCAATTCCTGAGCCGGCACATGAGCACGCCTTGAAAATTTCTGACATCCATCACACCGTTTAACCAAGTCCTCCGCGTCAGCATGTGCTGTCAACCAGTAGAACCCGTGACGAAACGCCTTTGCAACCAGAGACTTTGAACCGGCGTGGTGCCCACAATCCCCTTCATGGATTTCTCTTAAGATTTCACAGCCTTCCTCAGGAGAAACACAATGTTGAAACGCCCCTGATACACTGCAATGATGTAATTCACCATTGACAATCGTCATAGACTTGGATCGCCGGACTATCTGCCTGGCCAGAATCTCATCCTCTGGCAACTCCCCCCTTGTCATGTACGCAAGATAAGGAACTGTCCAATCCGGAATAACACGCAGGGCTGCCACCAATTGGGACTCCAGATCAGGAATAGCCAAATCCGCTTCACCTGGGAGCTTGACTGACGGATTGTGCAACACATCCAAAAAGACGTTAGGCGGAACCGGTTTACGCTGAGAGCCCAACCGGCTTAAAGCATCCGCCGCTTCATTCTTCCGACGGTCCACATGATCCACTTGATAACCCTTGAAACAACCTGCAATATTATCCACTTCCCGACGATATGCAGCCATGAGCGGGTCTTTAGAGTCCCAAGTGCCGGACACCTGTTGAGCCACTAGGTCCGAGTCACCAAAACACTTAACCCGGCTTAAATTCATCTCTTTAGCCATCCACAGACCATGGAGCAAGGCTTCATACTCAGCTGCATTATTAGTACAAGGGAACATTAAGCGGAGAACATAACAAAACTTATCACCTCGCGGGGAAGTTAATACGACTCCAGCCCCCGAGCCTTCCAATTGCCTGGATCCGTTAAAATGAACAGTCCAATATGTGTGATCCGGCTTCTCCTCTGGTGCTTGTAATTCCGTCCAATCATTGATGAAATCAACAAGTGCTTGAGACTTCACTACTGTCCGAGGCACGTACTTCAGTCCATGCGGCCCCAGCTCTATAGCCCACTTGGCAATCCGGCCAGTCGCCTCCCGATTCTGTATAATATCACCCAAGGGAGCTAAACTGACCACTGTGATGGGGTGCCCTTGAAAATACTGCTTCAACTTCCGACTGGCCATAAAAACACCATAGACCAGCTTCTGCCAATGCGGATACCTTTGCTTGGATTCAATCAGCACCTCACTGATATAATAAACCGGCCGCTGAACCGGATATTCCTTGCCTGCCTCTTTGCGCTCCACCACAATAGCCACGCTAACTGCCCGAGCATTAGCCGCTACGTATAATAATAGTGGCTCCTTGTCGACCGGAGCTGCAAGAACAGGAGGATTGGCTAACTGCCGCTTCAGGTCCTCAAATGCCTCGTCAGCAGCTGGACTCCAGACGAAATTGTCTGTCTTCCTCAGCATTTGGTACAAAGGGATAGCCTTCTCCCCGAGGCGGCTGATAAACCGGCTCAGCGCAGCGATTCGGCCCGCCAAACGCTGAACATCGTTGATACACTCCGGTTTAGCTAGAGATGTAATAGCCGTAATCTTCTCCGAATTAGCCTCAATTCCTCTGTTAGACACCAAGAAACCCAGTAACTTGCCTGCTGGAACACCAAAAACACACTTGGCCGGATTAAGCATCATCCTGTAAGCTCGCAAGTTGTCAAAGGTCTCCTTCAAATCATCCACCAGTGTCTCCTTCTGCCTTGATTTTACTACAATATCATCCACATATGCGTGCACATTGCGACCGATCTGCTCATGTAGGCAATTCTGTACACACCGTTGATAGGTGGCTTGGGCACTCTTGAGCCCGAAGGGCATGGATACATAGCAGAAGGCTCCAAAGGGAGTGATGAATGCTGTTTTCTCCTGGTCCTCAACCGCCATCTTGATCTGATGATATCCAGAGTATGCATCCAAAAAACTCAAACGCTCACAACCCGCCGTGGCATCAATGATCTGATCAATACGGGGGAGGGCAAAAGGGTCTGCCGGACAGGCTTTGTTAAGATCTGTGTAATCCACACACATACGCCAAGTGCCGTTTTTCTTAAGAACCAGCACCGGATTAGCAAGCCACTCTGGATGGAACACCTCAATAATAAAACCAGCTGCTAAAAGCCTGGCCACTTCCTCTCCAATGGCTTTGCGTCTTTCTTCGTTAAACCGGCGGAGGAACTGTTTCACCGGTTTATACTTAGGATCCACATTAAGAGTGTGCTCAGCGAGTTCCCTCGGTACACCTGGCATGTCAGACGGCTTCCATGCAAAAATGTCCCGATTCTCACGGATGAACTCGATGAGCGCGCTTTCCTATTTGGGATCCAGGTTGGCACTGATAGTGAACTGCTTGGATGAGTCGCCAGGCACGAAGTCAACAAGCTTGGTCTCAGCTGCCGATTTGAACTTCAGATCTGAATCCTGCTCTGTAGTTGGCTTTTTTAAAGGGGTCATATCCGCCGGATCGACATTGTCCTTATAATACTTTAACTCTTCCGTGGCACGGACTGACTCTGCATAAGCCGCATCACCCTCTTCACATTCCAAAGCGATCCTATGGTTCCCGTGAACCGTTATCGTCCCCTTGTAACCCGGCATCTTGAGCTGTAAGTAGATATAACAAGGCCGCGCCATGAACTTGGCATAAGCCGGTCGCCCAAACAAGGCGTGATACGGGCTTCGGATCTTCACCACTTCGAAGCTCAATTTTTCCGACCGGGAGTCGTGCTCGTCTCCAAAAACCACATCTAGAGCTATTTTACCAACAGGATATGCAGATTTGCCTGCCACAACACCATGGAATACCGTATTCGATGGTCTGAGATCCTTGTCTGTTAGTCCCATGCGCTTGAATGTCTCATAATATAGTATGTTAATACTGCTTCCTCCATCCATGAGTACCTTGGTGAATTTATAACCCCCCACCTGAGGGTCCACCACTAATGCTAACTGGCCCGGATTATCAACCCAGGGCGGGTGATCTTCTCTGCTCCACACGATGGGCTGCTCTGACCAGCGTAAGTAACGTGGTAAGGCCGGTTCAACGGAATTCATCGCTCGCTTGTGGAGTTTTCGGTCGCGTTTATCCAAGCCCGTTGTGAAGACATGGTATTGCCCATTGCTCAATTGCTTTGGCTGGCTCTGATAACCTGACTGCTGCTGCTGCTGGCTGTTCTGATTATTCTGGTGGTTGTGACCGCCCTGATTAAGACCTGAACCGGAAACCCCATCGTGATCCGGCCCGCTGAAACCGGATCCTGAACCGCCACCTAATCCGTGATCATAGCGGAAAACATTAGAGTTCTTGAACTCCTGCATGATATAGCAATCTTTCCCAAGATGGTTAGCCGGTGCCTCCTTCGTCCTGTGCTTTGGGAAAGGCTGATTCAACAAATAGTTCAAACGGCTTGCATTAGGATTGGGAGCCCCGTTACGACTTGCCGGTTTACCTCTGCGCCGCTGCCCCCTGTCCTGTGCGTTAGTGTTGGCCACAAAGTCCATGCTGCCGTCCGCTTTGTGCTTGCCTCCGTTTCCATGACCCGCTAGTTTGTTCTGCTGCTGTTTGGAATTGCTATTCTTCTTTCCCTTCCCTGCTTCATCATCATTAAGCTCGGGATCCTTGGTACTGTCCGAATCGGCATACTTCACTAAAGCAGCCATGAGGGTTCCCATGTCATTACAGAACCGCTTCATGCGTCCCAATTTCAATTTTAGAGGCTCAAACCGGCAGTTGCCTTCCAGAGTTAAGACCGCAGAGTCAGCATTAATCCTGTCAGACGAGTGCAAAATTTCCGAAACGCGGCGCACCCAATGGGTCGTTGATTCTCCTTCTTCCTGGACACAAGCCGCCAGGTCTACTATGGACTTGGGCTGCTTACATGTATCCTTGAAATTCTGTATAAACCGGGCCTACAGCTGGGCCCATGAGCTGATAGAATTGGGCGGTAGGCTCTTTAACCAAGTACGAGCCGTGCCCTCAAGCATCATGGTGAAATATTTTGCACATGCGGCCTCATCCACGTCCAGCATTTCCATGGCCATCTCATAACTCTCTACCCATGCTTCAGGGGGTAAATCAGCGGTATAATTTGGCACCTTGCGTGGACCCTTGAAATCTTTGGGCAGGCGCACATTACGTAAAGCAGGGACTAAGCAAGGCACTCCCAGAGCGGACGTGATTCCTGGCCCGGCAAAGGTGGCAGAACGAACCGGTGTGAGTTGGCCCGCATTATCCTGTGCTGCTAACTCGGCCTCCCTTTGCGCCCGGGCCCGGTTCACCGCATCCCGAGTATCGACAACACCACCTGCCGGGTCATCACCACGGGCCGCTTAACGGCCTTGCGCATTGCTTGATATGGCCGGTTCATCTATGCGCCTGCTATAGCTCCGGCTCGGACGGGGCGTAGAATGAATCCGATCACGGCTGTATGAGTATGCCTCCTGCTGAATCAGCGCGGTCCGGAGAAGCTCCTTAACCCGGCGCATCTCTATTGCTTGCAGAGAATCCCCTTCGACTGGGATGGACTCTAACCGTGCTACGGCCGCAACAAGGTTGTCCATAGGATTCGAATAATGACCCGGGGGCGTCTGGACCGGCGGAGGAACCACAATATTTTGGTGAGGGGGTTCCATCAGGCGAGGTTGGACCGTCGCTCCTGGCCCTGGCGCCTCAATCCGGTTTGTCTCCTGGTACCGCGGTGGATTACTGGGTCCAGCTCCTGGAGTGTGAAAGAGATTTCGGGGGTCAAACCCTAACGTCAGGCGTGATCTGTGCTTCCGCTTCAAAACCTCCTGTGATGCATTCTGGTCAAGCATGAGCTTATAGGCCTGTGCGTCCAAAGCGGCCCGCTCTGCAGCCATCCGGTCTTTTTCCTCTGCTAGATCCGCTTTGGCTTGCACGATCTGCTCTCTCACCTTCGCAATTTCTGCATTATGAGCCTCTTGATCCGCCGGATTATCCTCCGCCAGTGCGTCAAACAGATCAGATAGAACTTGAACCGGCGGGCGCACAAGGCCTCCAGCCCCTGCTGCCGCTGCCGCTGCGGATCCGGAGAGCATTGATGCGGCAGTCGAAGAATAATTCGCCGCCTGGGTGCCAGCCATGAATATTCCAACCCGGTTGATCTGGCCCGGGGGGTCCGGAATACTGTCGCCATCGGAACAACCCCTCACCTGATCGTCTTGCATCCGGTATAGCGACTCGGTCTCTCCGGTCGAAGACTCGTCGCCGAAATAGACGACGGTCTCGCTACCGTGCTCTGATTCGTCCTCACGCTCTCCTCCGTAGATGACTCCAACGAAGGCACGCTTCATGGCCGGTTTAACCTGGGTAGATCTCGCACGCTGAGCCGTCTCGACGGGGTCGGTGTAGATGTCCGGCTCAGGCCCAGGCTCACCTATCTTGCCAATGAAGACGTGTACGCTGCCAAAGGGGACCCGGTACCCATACTCGATCGAATCGGCCTCGGGACCCCATCCTGCATCATCGATGTAGATCCTGCCCCGACGACTCTTGGTCATCCGGCCCACTACATAGCCTTCGAGTCCCTTGAGCTTGCCCTCCAAGATCATCAAACCATCATGCGATAGCCCCACGGTGGGCGCCAACTGTAGTGGATTTGTCACGGCAGGTGTCCTAGCAAAAGGACTTAGTCGTGGAGCCATCGCTACGAGTTTACTTGAAGGGGTAAAAGCGGACACAAAGACACGAAGGTTTTATACTAGTTCGGCCCCTTGGATGAAGGTAACAGCCTACGTCTAGTTGTGGTGGAATTGATGTGATCTCGATTGCTAGGGAGCAAACAAGCTTCGCCTAGGCTCGAGTTGTCGTTGTCTCCCCTGAACCGCCACCGGGTCGCCCCCTTATATACACGGGTGGCGCCCGTCGGTTCATAGAGTCCTAACCGGATCATACTCGTACTCCGGTTGCTATCTTTCTATTCCTTACTTACAATACAAGCCATACATGCGGCCGGTTTACGGCTATATGTTCTAACCGTCTACAGGCCTTGGGCCTTCATCTGTTTACACCACTAATGAAGTTAACCCGGCCCAAGTAAGCCGGTTTATACCTAGTGGTAATATCCCCAACAGTAAGTGAGCTTTCGTGCATGACTATCAGAATCTAGAATTTTTTTTGCTAGGAGTCTCACCTGTGTGTGTCCAGAGTTTGCACTCTCATTCGTAGACACCTTTCTCTTCATCGGCGACCACTTGGAAATTATGCCTTGCCCAGTCAAATGCATCCGATCTGTTGTAGTGGTGTACGAGATACTTTGTCGGGTTCTCAGGGCACCGTTCTGCTCTGAAAGCAGTGCTACGATAGAGTGTTTCTTTGAAATCTGCAAACACTGCCCTTGTATACAATTTTGATAGCTGAACTTCGAACCCAAACTTGCTTGTTGTTTTTACCTCTGAATGCATGATTACAAATGCACTGTTACGAACCAGAGAAATGATTTTTTTTGTTTTCGTAGTCATATTTTAGCAGTTTTTGATTGACATTTTGTTTACCTCATTTGCTACTGTCTCTGCGTGCTCGACGGCCTTCCTGGTCTGAATGCACTTATCCACCTGCTGAGCAAACAGATGGAGATCATGCTTCTCCCTGACAAAATTTTTCTTCAGTATGCGGTTCATGCTCTCGCTTCTCTGTGTGGAAGTCATCCGAGCACAGAAAATTTCCTTGTAGTAAGCCGAGATCCACTCGTGCCTGTCATCCCACAGCGAATTCATCACTTCGTCGTCTTGCAAGTTGTACCTCTGAATGAGGTCTTCCATGCTTGTTCAAATTCTAACGGCATTAGTGGGTGGTTCAGCACCACATTGAGTTCATCCTTGAGTTTCTCGTGCGCCTTATACAACAAGGCGAGGTGGTCTTTGTACTTCTTCATGATATGCCACCGACACAGCTTATGTAGAGTTTGTGGGAGGATAGTTTTTAATGCTGCCTTCATCGAAGAACACTGGTCTGAGAAGTCACAAATAGTGTTTTTTCTATTAAGTTGTTTGCGTGTGTGCAAGATAGATGGAAGAAATATAAGTGCACCAAACAAACATAAGTATGCAGGTGTTTTTTATTTTTTGTACCTGTGAGTATGCAGATTGGTGGCTTGTTGTTCATACACCTTAGAAAGGTTTTGAAAACCCACTAGAATGATGGTATTGTTTCATCTCGCACGAGTGCAACAGCAAATATGGTGCTCTGTAGATGATGGTTCACCCCCACAAACACTCCCAGCGGCATGTGGAATTTGTTAGTTTTATACGTCGTGTCAAATGTAACGCAATCTCCAAAATCGTCATACGATCCTTTGCAACTTGCGTTTGCCCAAAAGACGTTTCTTACACGGTTATCTGCATCAACGTCATAATCACAGAAAAACTTTGGGTTTATCTTCTGCATTTTCTCGAAGAAATCCAGAAGTTTCTTGACGTCATCTTCAGACTCTTCTATGGCGAACTTCTATTTCCTGCATTTTTAGACACAATGCAAACTCATCTCATCAAACAGGGAATAATTACAGACAGAATGCTCAAGAGATATGCTCTATTACGTGCTTACTTGTTTACCCAGTCACGGCTAGTATGTCCCATGTACTACAGACCACCGGACATACGCGACAGCGTTGACATCATCTGAGCATGTGTGTGGTTGTCCAGTTGCATGTCTTTCACTAACTGGTCTATCAAAGGATCGTCTTTTTTGTGCGATCGCATGCGCAAAAGCATCCCGGGGCTTTCCAGCATCTTGTGATTGTGGTTGAGTTGAACCATTTCTATCACAAATTTGCCATCCTTCCTCTTTTTGACTCTAATATTTGCCTTGCAGCCAATCCTTTTTGATGTCTTCTGACGTACCCGGTGATAATCTGACACAGTCTGCTTGTGCGTCCCTTCTCTTGAGCAGACAGTGTAGGCATTTGTCCTGTGTTTTTCCCTCTTGCGTATCCCAAACCCTGCACATCTTGCATAATTGTTGTAAAACTCCCATGCCTTGTCGTACGTGGTGAACTTCATTCCAGAAGCAGGTACAAGGTTCAGCGACATGTTTTTATCATGTATTAATTGCAATGCTCTATGAGATAATTTGTTCTGTTCTATTTTTTAATACGAGGAGTGAATACAAGTTTAATAAAGCATTGCAATGTTCCTAAGTTTTCAGAAGAATCCAATGTATTAGATGCTAGGTCAAACCTCATAAGGAATATCAGTGTGCACTGCAATGTTATCTGAACGGACTGCTACTATTTTTTTCTAGAACATAAACTTACATGTGTGTAGAGTCGTTTGCCCAATGGTGTTTGCAGCTCGCTGGGTTATATTGGAGATGGTGGGGTTATAGCAGATCTGTGTAGTTGAGGATCTCACGGCGGCAATAGTGAGGAGGATTTGTACTTGTTGTTTACTTTTGACCGAGGTACCGTTGGTGGTCGCAGCGTTGAAGTTGATGCAGCAGGTCTGCTTGGAGCTTTGTTTTTCGGTGCAGCAGGTGGACGCTGAGCTCTGTTTTGGGGTGCGGCAGGTGGACGTGGTGGTAATCCAGTGTTGTGACAATGTCTCGGTGGATTGGTTTGAAAATTTTGGAGCAGTGGCACATCATCATAGACATAATCATCATCTGCTATAACATCGTGTTCAACTGCGTTAGCATTGTCTGTTCGGACATGCTGTCCAAACATAGTGAACTTGTGCTTATACTCTGGGTTGAGAACTGTTATTGGCCCATCTTCATCGTCATCGTCTTCATCATCTCGTTGGTGATTGCCTTCCCAGACGAATGTGACATCATCGTCATCTTCGACTACATCTTCTTCCTGGAAAAAATCTTCTTCCGGAGAGTATTGCACCCTGTTTGTCGTCGTGAAGAATCCTCGAGGCATCTCAGGGGTAACCCAGCCAGTATCTCTTTCAGAAGAAGCTCCACTCTTTTGAAAGTTGTTGTTCTCAGTGCTGTCAATTATGCACAACATTTTGTATCTGCTGAACATCAATTCCTGCACACAAAATGACCGAGCTACATTGTCAAGTTAAATGAACTGAATCATGCGAACTGCAATGTGTTCAAAATGGTACTGCCGAAGCATTGCATGCTGACTGCATCACCCCACAAGGTGAACTGACGCAACCGCACTGCATCGTTATCCGTGATGAACCAATACAAGCGTACTGCATAACAGAGTAAGTGCACTGCATTTTCCCCCACAACAAACTGAAGCAACCGCACTGCATAGGTTTTGTAGGCGCGCTGTACTACTTGTACTGCTTTGTCTAGGATAACTACACTAAGATGGTTGAGGAAGTGTACTACTTACCTCGTGTTGCAGTGATTTCTTGCATTTATAGGAGGAAGTTCCCTTCTCGTCTGTCTGCACAACTTTCACGTTCGCCTGTGCAGTCCACCTACCCTTCAGAAGTTCATGAGTGGTCTGGACGTTGCCCAAGGTGAACGGGGAATAAGGATTTGCTCGGAAGGTCGATGCAGACTTATTCCAAGAAGCTACCGTGGATGAAGAAACCTTGCGCACACTCCTCCTTGCTCGAATTGGTTTGATGTCGAGGCAGCACCAATCCACATCTGATGAAGTACAGCTAATTGCAGGCCCAGAGGAATTCGGTGGCGGCGCTACCGAGTTGCTGCCGTGGAAGAAGGCCGATAGGCTGGTGTAGCTCGGTGCTTGCCGCGGAAGAAGGCCGAGAGGCGACAGGCGGCGTCGCTGCCTGGCTGCCGCCGCGGAAGAAGGCCGGGAGGGGAGGGGCGGCGTAACTGCCGGCCGCCACCGCGGAAGAAGGCCGGGAGGGGAGGGGCTGCAGCGCTCCCAGGCCACCGCCGCGGGAGAAAGCGGGGAGGGGAGGGGCGGCGGCGCTCCCAGGCCGCCGCCGCGAAAGAAGACCGGGAGGGGAGGGGCGGCGGCGCTCCCAGGCCGCTGCCGCGGTAGAAGGCCGGTAGGGGAGGGGCGGCGGCGCTCCCAGGCCGTTGCCGCGGTAGAAGACCAGGAGGGGAGGGATGACGGCACGATCTGTTGGTGGTGTGCAGAATAAGGATGGTGTTATTAGAATAAGAGTCTTAAGGGGTGTTATCATAATAGACCCACCCTATATATATATGCGGGAGCCTCGACGCTTGCTTTACTAGGGTTCCTCTCTTTCACTCTCTCATGCTCTCCAGATCTAAGCAAGACATAGGTGGCCACACTCTCTCTGCTCACGGTTGGTCACAAATCCGGCCGGACTACCTCGACTGGGGCAGGGGTGTAGGTGCATTGTTAACGCGGTCGTCAGTGACGAGGGAGGAGACCAACAACTGCCTGTGCGTCCCGATCGGCGGTGGTGCCGTTCTCTCCGAGATAGCGCCGGCTCAGGAGGGCCTCTGACCCTTTCTTCCTCCCTGCGGTATTGTAGCCAAGATGCGGCCTCCGACACCATCTTTGCCACATGCAAACAACCCTCAGGTACATATTCCTTCGAAACCTACCTTGCTCTACTGCCCCATCTCCCCACATGGCTGTGTGTGCATCTTTTTGTACTTCCGTTGGCTGTTCCAAAGCCACTAGACTTTTACTATTATTAGAGGTAAAGCTAATTCATACAGTCGAATCTAAGAGTTGGTTCAAACAGGGAAGAAAGTGGGAAAGCTGTAGCATGAATCTAGGACTTGCTTCTAAGAGGAAACGGGGGAAAGTAATAGATACTGGCTAACCAACCGGTCTCTTGGATGAAAAGGCGAAGAAAGCGTGGTGGATGCCGCAGGGTGGGGGGGGCGGAGTGGACCAGTCTCTTGGTCGAAAATGGAAAGGAAGTGAGGGGTGTTGGGGGACAACGCAAATGAGAACAAGCATATCTAGATTTCCTATGTTCACATAGGAAAATGCCGGTGAGGAGATAAAAAATGGGACAAATGCAGACATGATGACTGAGTGTTTGCCGCCCTGGGCAACCACAATTTCCTCACCACTTTATGCCCCATGTTGTCCCATGCGCCCATGTCGCTACCGTTAATGTAAAATCACATGAAGCATTAAGCAATGCCACCTAATGTCACTATTAAGTAATGGTCTAGTACCGTCCATAAATTGAAGCAATGCCATCACCATTTTATGAAGTGCATCTGTCTTGCTTTATTTCCCACGAATGGTGTTTTTGCAGTTACACTTAAATCTCACACCGCTAACATTGCTTCATCCCAGTGGAATTGCACAAATTTCATTGCACATTTACTGACCATGTGCTGCTGTCATGACAGTAATACTAATGCTATTGTTCTGCATGTTAATCTAGTCGCAGTACTGATGTGATGTGATGCTACTTAAGGGCACTTTCATACTGCCAATGTAATGCCAATTATAACACAATAGATGTTGCTATTAATCATATGCCACTGCAAATAATTGTCACAGTTTAAATAACTGTATTTCATATTTGTGCAAACAGGGATGTCTGGCTCCCTATCATTTCTATCCGCGCAATCGAAAGTACACACCTCGGTTTTAGTAGAACTGTGCAAAATGAGATGGCTATTCCTTGCTGCCATCGTCTAACCACCCATCTTCCAGGTATTCCTACATTGGTAGTTACTAGGTAGAATGACCAACACAATCTAAAAGAAGATGATTCATACGTTTTACTTCCTGATTGCAGTGTAGGGACGAGCGAAAACAATTGCATTCCTAGTAGGGAATGCACTTTCTCCCAGTTCATCCATGGATGAGGACTAGCTGACACAGCTGCACGAAGGTTTTTGGGACAGGTGCGCGGACAAGAGGCATTGTTGTCTGCTTATTTCTACAAATAGTGATGCTTAAATTTAGTGGAACTGCACAAGAAGTTTAGATGGTTAGTACACTACATGGTTCAATTCAGCATTCCAACTGAGAACACAACTATAATTGGTTATTCGGGAATGAGAGAACCTCACCTTGGATGGTGTCAACAAGAAAAACTAGAGTGAACTCTAGGAAATTAAAGCCTGTCTAGGGAGGCCCTTTTCTCAGAGAAACCTTGCTTGATTTTTCCTGATTTGTAAACCTTCTGACAACTTTGTCTTTTGTTGTGAACTAGTATACGTTTGTTATGTTCTATGAATCATTGAGATTTATAAAATTTCTTAACTTATGCTTTTCAAGTAATTTATGAAGCCGAGTTTAATATGAATGTTCCACATGAACGCTGGACTAGCGTGTGAACGTTTGGAATTTACATTGTGGCCTCAGTTAACTTCATGAACCACTGTAACAAGATACATAGTTGCTTATATGTCAGACAACAGATTATTGATTGTTAGTTGGTCAATACCCGACTTTTCTAGTGTTGAAGCAAGCTGAGCCAATGTGCCATGTTTTGCACAATTGCTTACAAGTGGGGTAGCACCAACAGTGTTTACAAGTACTTAACCAGCCTTACGTATCCTATGTATACGTCAGCGCACAGTTCTCGAACGAGTACTCTATTTCATCAAGCACACACTTCTCATATGCTAAACCATGACAACTTATGTCTTACGACGCCATATTCATGAAAAAACTAGTGAGGACGCATCTGTTTCGGCAACAATTAGGATGGTTCTCACATGAGTCACGGGCACACAGAAGTAGCAGCAGTTCCCATAGACGGATTCGAACAGAGTACTAGCCCTAGAGGGCTAGATAGTAGGCAAGTTTGGATAATTAGACACAATCCAAACTACTATTAACACTAGTTGGGGCAACTTGAAAGCACAAGTGCTCCCTAGGTGGTTTTGGTAATTAATGTCAAATATCTCTGTTTGGACTAACACTTTTATCTAGTATGTTTCAGATAAGTTCAACAATGGAGTGGCATGGACTAAAGGATGTGGGAACTCCTTCAAGATGCTAAGGACAAAGGATTGGATCAAGCTTCAAGCTAAAGACTCTTCATTTTTATATTTTAGTGATCCAAGATCACATTGAGTCTATAGGAAAAGCCAATACTATCAAGAAGGGATGAGGTGGTGCTTATGAGTTTCTTGCTCCACAGTGCTTAGTGATATGCTCCAAAACCCTCAACTACTTTCCCACTTCCACACATATGTCCTAAACCTAAAGTCAAACTTGGCCACACCGATTCTTTCTATCGGGCGCCACCGAGTTTAGATGTGTTAGCCACTACCACAAACCCTGGGCAAATCAGTCTCATCGATAGGGATCTCGGTCTCACCGAGATGGGATTTTAATCTCTCTGTGTATGTCCATTACCAAAATCGGTCTCACCGAGTTTGAGCAATCGGTACTACCGAGATTACAATGCAAACTTCCTGGTTGACTCATTACCAAAATCGGTCCTACCGAGTTTGTGTAATTGGTCCAACCGAGTTTGCCTGACCAACTCTCTGGTTAGCTAATTACCAAAATCGGTCCAACCGAGTTGTGTAATCGGTCTCACCGAGATTACGTTATGCCCTAACCCTAACCATATCGGTCCTACCGATTTGCATATCGGTGCCACCGAAAATCCTAACGGTCACTAGATTTGCTGAATCGGTCCGACCGAGTTTATCAATTCGGTCCCACCGAGTTTGGCAAGTTGTGTGTAACGGTTAGATTTTGTGTGGAGGCTATATATACCCCTCCACCTCCTCTTCATTCATGGAGAAAGCCATCAGACTGAACCTACACTTCCAGCATACATTTTCTGAGAGAGAACTACCTACTCATGTGTTGAGGCCAAGATATTCCATTCCTACCATATGAATCTTGATCTCTACCCTTCCCCAAGTTGCTTTCCACTCAAATCTTCTTTCGACCAGATCCAAATCCTATGTGAGAGAGTTGAGTGTTGGGGGGACTATCATTTGAAGCACAAGAGCAGGGAGTTCATCATCAACGCACCATTTGTTACTTCTTGGAGAGTGGTGTCTCCTAGATTAGCTAGGTGTCACTTGGGAGCCTCCGACAAGATTGTGGAGTTGAACCAAGGATTTTGTAAGGGCAGGGAGATCGCTTACTTCATGAAGATCTACCGCTAGTGAGGCAAGTCCTTGATGGGCGACGGCCATGGTGGGATAGATAAGGTTGCTTCTTCGTGGACCCTTCTTGGGTGGAGCCCTCCGTGGACTTGCGCAACCGTTACCCTTCATGGGTTGAAGTCTCCACCAACGTGGATGTATGATAGCACCACCTATCGGAACCACGCCAAAAACATCCGTGTCTCCAATTGCATTTGAATGCGCCAAAACCCTTCCCTTTACATTCTTGCAAGTTGCATGCTTTACTTTCCGCTGCTCATATACTCTTTGCATGCTTGCTCGCTATGTGTTGTGAATGTTAAACTTGTGCCTAAACTCCAATTAAACTTAAAAATAGTTAAAAACTGCAACTTTGGTACTTAGTGTCTAATCACCCCCCTCTAGACACCTCTTCTCAAGGTCCTACACAACTATTTCATGCCTCGATCTAATTTGGGATGGACACAAGACAGACTTTCCCATGAACATCATCGAGGACGTCCGGCAGCAGCTCAATCCTATGAACCTTCCTCAAGATAACCTTGTGGCCTTGCACTCATAAACTTGTTTATGGAGGCATGCCACGTCATCTTCCTGCGTAAGTTTGACAAGAACAGTATGCCTCACGAACGAAGGAGTAGCTTGGAACTTCTTGTGCTTCAGTACACCCTGGACAACATGCCTGGCAACAGTGAGGCTAGAATACATATCAACATTTGTATAAGTGCAAATGGCTTCCAAGATCCAACAACTTAAGAACCATGTTTTCCCAGTGCGTATATTCAGGTCATCCGCCTCATAGCGAGTGACATGTACAACCACACAATCCTTGTCTGTATCAAGGCTCTAATTGAAACAGAAACAAATTCTGAATTACTTTCCAATATAAGAAACACAAGTTATTTAAACCACTATGTAGAGTCCAAAGTATGCATGACAGGGAAGGTACCATGGCATTGAAGATAATAAATTTTTGCATTATTTATCACCACATACTTAGATGAAAAACCACAATCGAGATCGGCAAAGAAGAAAATCACCTTTGGCAGCTCAGCAGGGGGGGGGGGCACATCCTCGACGGGGGAAGACTGCTCCTGCAGGGCCACAGGGGTTGTAACCTCAAACAGGGTGTTGACCATCTTAGTAGTGGCCATGAGCATATTTGGGCTCGGCTCGGTGGCTGCCTCCATCATCTTGGAGCTCTATGTCTCGTGGGGATCAGCCTCCCGCGTCTGGTCCAACATCGGCATATATTTGCTGGATTCTCCTTGGTCCATCATGAAACTAACGAATACTAGGAGACCACTAAAAGGAAAACACAATTGCAATGACAATGAAACAAAAAAAGAGAGTGAGGATCGATTACTGCTTTGCAGAAGTTCTTTTTTTCTGAACGAAAATATACCAACATCACGGATCCGCTTACCTTCCTTTTGTTGGGAGAGAAGAACAGTGACATATGTGAGTGTTGGCTTTCTTGAAGATGGAGGCAGAAGGGGATTCAGTGAAGAGTGAAATGATGGTTGCTTCGTTTGTCAAACTTAGACTGCGGGGAGGTGGAGTTTTGTGATACGATGGTTCGTTACTGCCGCACTACGATTGGGGTGACTCTCTGCCTGCATACTGCCTTCTAATTTGGTGGATGGCATTTGGGCCTGCACGTTGCATGGCCCGTATGTCGGTGAACAAAAGTAAAATGACATTCAGTAGAGGGAGATGTTTCGATGACCTCAGAGGAGCCACACTACAAAAAAAAGACACATCCGTGACATTAGAGGAGCCCTTGAGCACCTCATGTTGATCCTATGCATCCTCCCTTGATGAGTCAATTGACATGATTAGGAATCTTAGAACTGTTAACCTTTTCACTAGAGGCTTGCCTAGAAACTTGATTATAAACTTGCCTACTCTTGAGTGTGCCTACACTATATGGAAATTTCTTGAGGAACGATTTCCAAATTATTCCTTGAAAAATCTAGATGAAATTCTCCATAAGTCTATTGCCTTAAGTAAGATGAATACTAGTGATCCTATGTTTGGTGATCGTCTATTTGAACTTACAAACCTTATGCGTGCCAAAGGAGATGTTGGAATTGTTAGTGATATTATTTCCGAAGCTATAAAAATTCATAAGCAAGATTATTGTCAAACTCACTCTAACGAATCACCCTCTCTAGGATTTGATCCACCAGACCACCACATAATGATGTTGAACATGGATACTATGATGATGATGATGATGATAGTGACTTCGATCTTGATGATGCAATGAGACACTTTGGTCTTATGGCAAATCTTCGGGGATATATGTTAGGAGGAAAGGAATGGGTTCTTGATAGTGGATGTACCGATCACATGACCGGAGATAAAGACATGTTTCGTGAGCTTGCTGAAAATGATAGTCCTCGAAAGTATGTCACCTTCGGTGACAACTCAAAGGGTAAGGTGGTTGGCCTCGGTAAGGTGACCATATCACATGATATCTCCATACAAAATGTCATGCTCGTTGAATCTCTTGGATTCAACTTACTTTTAGTATCTAGACTTGCTGCTTTTGGTTTCAATGTCCTATTTAATGGAGTAGATTGCCAAGTGTTTCGTCGAGACAATCATAAAATGGTCTTTACCGGTGTGTGTAGAGGTGATCTATACATTGTTGATTTCACTAAAAAGGCTCAACCTAAAACTTGCTCCATTGCTAAAACCTCAAAAGGTTGGTTATGGCATAGACGACTAGGTCATGTTGGTATGTGAAACCTTGACAAGCTTTTTAAAGGGAATCATATCCTTGGTGTTAACGATGTCATATTTGATAAGGATAGACTTTGCAGTGCTTGTCAAGCAGGTAAACAGGTTGGAGGAAGGCATCCCGTGAAGAACATTATGACCACAAGGAGGCCACTCGAGCTACTTCACATGGATCTCTTTGGTCCCAACTCTTACAAGAGTCTCGGTGGAAATTCTTTTGGTCTAGTTATAGTTGATGATTTTTCAAGATTTACGTGGGTGTTCTTTCTCGATGATAAATCACAGGTACAAAAGATCTTCAAAAACTTTGCTAGGAAGGCCCAAAATCAATTTGAAGTGAAGATCAAGAAGGTTCGCAGTGACAATGGAACAGAGTTCAAGAACACAAACGTGGACACCTTTCTTGACGAAGAAGGGATTGCACACGAGTTCTAGGCTACGTACACACCTCAACAAAATGGAGTTGTTGAGAGGAAGAACCGGACGCTCATCGAAATGGCAAGAACGATGCTTGATGAGTACAAGACACCGAAGCACTTTTGGGCAGAAGCGGTTGATACATCTTATCATGCAACAAATTGCTTGTATCTTCACAAGCTACTCGTCAAGACGGCATACGAGCTCCTCACCGGTAACAAACCCCAAGTTGGACACTTTCGAGTATTCGGCTCAAAGTGCTACATTCTTGATAAGCATCGTCGTTCTAAATTTGCTCCTAAGTCTCATGAAGGTTTCCTACTAGGTTATGTCTCAAACTCTCACACTTACCATGTCTACAACAATTTCACCCGAAAGGTTGAAGAGACGGTAGATGTGAAGTTTGATGAATCTAACGGCTCGCAAGTAGAGCAATTGCCAATTGATGTAGGAGACAAAGATCCTTCGGAAGCAATCCAAGACTTGTCTATTGGCAAGGTCCGTCCAACGGAGGTGAAGGAGAGTACCTCGTCCATCCAAGTGGAAGCTTCTACTTCACGACAAGGTGAACCGAGAGTTGATACGGAAGCATCCACAAGTGGGACACACCAAGATGAAGAAAACGAGGAAGTGCATCAAGATGAACGTCGACAACCTCCTTCTCCACCACGACAAGAGAACGACAACGCCAACAATGAAGAAGGCCAAGAAGAAGAACAAGATGAAGAATAAGTTCAACCAAGAACCAAGAAAAAGCTTTCACGAGTTCGAGCAAGAATTGCTAAAGACCATCCCGTCGAGCAAATCTACAATGATATTCAAACCGGGAGAATCACTCGCTCTAAAACTCATTTAGCTAACTTTTGTGAAAACTATTCTTTCATCTCTAGCATTGAACCAATGAAGGTCGAAGAAGCATTGGAAGATCCGGATTGGATAAATTCTATGCATGAAGAGCTACACAACTTTGAGAGGAACCAAGTTTGGACATTGGTTGAGAAGCCCAACAACAACCACAACATCATCGGTACCAAATGGGTGTTTCGCAACAAGCAAGATGAAGATGGACAAGTAGTTCACAACAAAGCACGTCTCGTCGCCCAAGGCTACACACAAGTCGAAGGTATGGACTATGGTGAGACTTATGCTCCCGTTGCTAGACTTGAGTCCATTCGCATCTTACTTGCCTATGCTAATCATCATGATATCACCTTGTACCAAATGGACATTAAAAGTGCTTTTCTAAATTGTGAAATAGAGGAGGAAGTTTATGTTAAGCAACCTCCCGGCTTTGTCAATCCTAAGAAACCCAATCATGTTTACAAACTTCACAAAGCCCTTTATGGTCTTAAACAAGCTCCTAGAGCATGGTATAAATGCTTGACCAAGTTCCTTATTGAAAAAGGCTTTGAAATTGGGAAAATCGATTCTACTCTTTTTACTAAAAGGGTTAATGGAGAACTATTTGTGTGCCAAATCTATGTTGATGATATTATATTTGGTTCAACTAACACTCATTTTAGTGAAAAGTTTGGGAAGCTAATGTCGGAGAAGTTTGAGATGTCTATGATGAGTGAACTCAAATTATTTCTTGGTTTGCAAATCAAGCAAACTAGGTAAGGTACCTTTGTCTCTCAAATGAAGTACACCAAGGACCTATTCAAGAAGTTCAATATGCAAGAATGCAAAGGTATGTCTACACCCATGCCTACTAGTGGACATCTTGACTTGACCAAAGATCGTGAACCGGTTGATCAAAAGGTTTATCGCTCTATGATTGGTTCATTGTTATATCTATGTGCTTCACGTCCCGATATCATGCTAAGTGTGTGCATGTGTGCAAGATATCAAGCTGCTCCTAAAGAATGTCATCTTAAGGCCGTGAAAAGGATAGTGATATACTTAATACATACACCAAATTTTGGCATTTGGTATCCTAAGAGGGCCTCTTTCAATCTTCTTGGCTACTCCGACTCGGACTATGCTGGTGACAAGGTTGATAGAAAGTCCACTTCGGGTACTTGTCAATTTCTTGGTAGATCTCTTGTGTCTTGATCTTCCAAGAAACAAAACTCGGTATCCTTATCTATCGCCAAAGCGGAGTACATTGCCGCTGGTTCATGTTGTGCTCAATTACTCTGGATGACCCAAACTCTTAAATATTATGGGATATATGTGAAACATGTTCCATTGCTTTGTGACAATGAAAGTGCTATCAAAATTGGTCATAATCCCGTACAACACTCTCGAACTAAGAATATTGAAGTTCGTTATCATTTCATTCGAGATCATGTTGCTAAGGGTGACATTAATCTTAAGCATGTTCGCACCGAAAAGCAATTAGCGAATATATTCACTAAACCTCTTGATGAGAAAGTGTTTTTCAGGTTAAGAGGAGAATTGAACATCATTGATGCTTCAAACTTGGAGTAGAAACTCCATTGGATACATGCAAGACATGAGCTTATGACTAATCCTTCATATTTCTCTTATGATGAAAATCTTATGTCTTGGATACATTTGTATCTTGCATGTTCTCTAACCCATGTAGGTGCTTGGTTGAATAAAATTCCATGAGATTGTAATCTACTCACATCTTGAGCAATCTCTACATCACCAAGTTTCTACACTATGGTGGTTGAAGACAAGGAAGCACGGAACCATTCAAACATATCCTTTGAAAAATTCTATGTTGAGCTTCATGATTGTCATTTTTGGATACACAAGTGCTCTTCCTTGCAAGAACTAACCCATGTAGGTAGATGGACTCAAATTCCAAGTGGTGCTCCCAACTCTTGATGAGCAACATCAACCGTGAGCAACCCACACAAGTTCAACTACATGGACAACACCTTCAACCAAGGTATGTTATTCCATCTTAGAGAAGCTTTACTCCAAGTCATGAGCTAAAGCAACTCGACAAGATGTGAATACATCAAGATGCTTGAACGAAAAATGGCAACCCCATTTTGAGCTTAAACGATGAGTATGACCTATGATCAAGTGATTTCACTTGACTCCTAAGTAAATATACTCTAACATAGGTGACTTTGTCACCGACCATCTCTAGATGAAGTTCTCTTGTGTTCTTTTCTATGTTTTTGCATTTGTCTCATGCATATTTGTTTCCCCTTTCAAAAAAACAAACTTCATCTAGATTTCTTTCTGTTTGCTCAGCATTTTCTGCATCCAATTCATTGCATATCATTTAGTAAATTCCTTGCAAATCTTTGTGAGATCTTACTAGTCAAGCGAGCTGAGGTGACAAGTGTTTTCTCTGCGATGAACTCGGTTTCACCGATTTCTTTTTTTCGGTCCAACCGAATCCTTTCGGTACAACGGAAGCATATCACTCAGTGCCACCGATTTCACAACAGGAAAACAGCTTGCCACTTATTCTGTGATTCTTCTGATCCAGCTCCACTCAATGAATCTTGTCCTCTACAAGCATCACATTTTTACAAATGCTTTGTTCTGTGACTCAAGGATCAAACCCTTTTTGGAAATTGATGTCAAAGGGGGAGAGAGAGATAACATCAAAGCTTATTACTTAGAGAGATCACATCAGAGAGAGAGAGTATCACTTCCTCAGGGGGAGAAAGAGATATCCAGGGGAGAGAATACTCAAGTAGAAGGTATTTCTCAAGGATCCTAGATGCTTGGTGTTCAAGAGGAGAGATTCCACATGTCTTATTGAGGGGAAAGGCATGTTCATATGTGCTTATTTGCATTAGTTTGCATTAGCTCTGTTCATTTATATCTTTCAGCTCTGATTTTCTATTCCCTATCTTCTCCCAGTATCCCATGCTAGATTCAGAGGGAGAAAGACATCTAAGGGAAAGAAATCATCTTAATTCATTGCATATCTTTACTCTTGGGGACATGTCTAATCCAATGTGGTACTTAGTACTCACTCTCTACATGTCATCCCAGTCTTGGTATTCTTGTGGTTTCTTTTGTTTGCTCTGGCTAGTAGGTGCATCTGTGTTATCTAACCTTATTTTCACAGGTTCATTCCATCCTAAGCCAACTCAAGACTACAAGGTAAGTATATGCATCACAATCATGTGTATGAGGAATTCTTGCCGATGTACATATTGTTTTGCAAGAAGGACTCATGAGAATGAAGGTACTTTCTTTAATATTCTTTGCTCTGATGCATATGGCCAAGATACATGTAACACATTGCCTACTCTATCATGGTTATGCTCTCACATGCTTCTATATTCCATATTCACATGACTGCATACATGTAGGGGGAGCCTATGCTTGTTACATTTCTTTCCAAAGCTTTACATGCTACTCTTTATATCTTTATCTAAAGCTTTGATGTATGTTGTCATCAATTACCAAAAAGGGGGAGATTGAAAGCACAAGTGCTCCCTAGGTGGTTTTGGTAATTAATGTCAACATATCTCTTGTTGGACTAACACTTTTATCTAGTATGTTTCAGATAAGTTCAACAATGGAGTGGCATGGACTAAAGGATGTGGGAACTCCTTCAAGATGCTAAGGGCAAAGGATTGGCTCAAGCTTCAAGCTCAAGACTCTTCATTTTTATATTTTAGTGATCCAAGATCACATCGAGTCTATAGGAAAAGCCAATACTATCAAGAAGGGATTAGGTGTTGCTTAATGAGTTTCTTGCTCCACAGTGCTTAGTGATATGCTCCAAAACCCTCAACTACTTTCCCACTTCCACACATATGTCCTAAATCTAAAGTCAAACTCGGCCACACCGATTCTTTCTATCCGGCGCCACCGAGTTCAGATGTCTTAGCCATTGCCACAAACCCTAGGCAAATCGGTCTCACGATAGGGATCTCGGTCTCACCGAGATGGGATTGTAATCTCTCTGTGTATGTCCATTACCAAAATCGGTCTCACCGAGTTTGAGCAATCGGTACTACCGAGATTACAATGCAAACTTCCTAGTTGACGCATTACCAAAATTGGTCCTACCGAGTTTGTGTAATCGGTCCAACCGAGTTTGCCTGACCAACTCTCTGGTTAGCTAATTACCAAAATTGGTCCAACCAAGTTGTGTGATCAGTCTCAGCGAGATTACGTTATGCCCTAACCCTAACCATATCGGTCCTACCGAGTTGCATATCGGTCCCACCGAAAATCCTAAAGGTCACTAGATTTGCTGAATCGGTCTGACCGAGTTTATCAATTCGGTCCCACTGAGTTTGGCAAGTTGTGTGTAACGGTTAGATTTTGTGTGGAGGCTATATATACCCCTCCACCTCCTCTTAATTCGTGGAGAAAGACATCAGACTGAACCTACACTTCCATCATACATTTTTTTGAGAGAGAACTACCTACTCATGTGTTGAGGCCAAGATATTCCATTCCTACCATATGAATCTTGATCTCTACCCTTCCCCAAGTTGCTTTCCACTCAAATCTTCTTTCGACCAGATCCAAATCCTATGTGAGAGAGTTGAGTGTTGGGGGGACTATCATTTGAAGCACAAGAGCAGGGAGTTCATCATCAACGCACCATTTGTTACTTCTTGGAGAGTGGTGTCTCCTAGATTAGCTAGGTGTCACTTGGGAGCCTCCGACAAGATTGTGGAGTTGAACCAAGGATTTTGTAAGGGCAGGGAGATCGCTTACTTCGTGAAGATCTACCGCTAGTGAGGCAAGTCCTTCATGGGCGAATGCCATGGTGGGATAGACAAGGTTGCTTCTTCGTGGACCCTTCGTGGGTGGAGCCCTCCGTGGACTCGCGCAACCGTTACCCTTCATGGGTTGAAGTCTCCACCAACGTGGATGTATGATAGCACCACCTATCGGAACCACGCCAAAAACATCCGTGTCTCCAATTGCGTTTGAATCCTCCAAAACCCTTCCCTTTACATTCTTGCAAGTTGCATGCTTTACTTTCCACTGCTCATATACTCTTTGCACGCTTGCTTGCTATGTGTTGTGAATGTTAAACTTGTGCCTAAACTCCAGTTAAACTTAAAAATAGTTAAAAACTGCAACTTTGGTACTTTGTGTCTAATCACCCCCCTCTAGACACCTCTTCTCAAGGTCCTACACAACTATTTCATGCCTTGATCTAATTTGGGATGGACACAAGACGGACCTTGCCATGAACATCATCGAGGACGTCCGGCAACAACTTAATCATGTGAACCTTCCTCAAGATAACCTTGTGGCCTTGCACTCATAAACTTGTTTGTGGAGGCATGCCACGTCATCTTCGTGCGTAAGCTTGACAAGAACAGTATGCCTCACAAACGAAGGAGTAGCTTGGAACTTCTTGTGCTTCAGTACACCCTGGACAACACGCCTGACAACAGTGAGGCTAGAATACATCTCGACATTTGTATAAGTGCAAATGGCTTCCAGGATCCAAAAAACTAAGAACCATGTTTTCCCAGTGCGTATATTCAGGTCATCCGCTTCATAGCGAGTGACATGTACAACGACACAATCCTTGTCTGTATCAAGGCTCTAATTGAAACAGAAACAAATTCTGAATTACTTTCCAATATAAGAAACACAAGTTATTTAAACCACTATGTAGAGTCCAAAGTATGCATGACAGGGAAGCTAGCATGGCATTGAAGCTAATAAACTTTTGCATTATTTATCACCACATATTTAGATGAAAAACAACAATCGAGATCGACAAAGAAGAAGATCACCTTTGGCAGCTCAGCAGGGGGGCACATCCTTGAAGGGGGAAGACTGCTCCTACAGGGCCACAGGGGCTGTAACCTCAAACGGGGTGTTGACCATCTCAGTAGTGGCCGTGAGTGTATTTGGGCTCGGCTCGGTGGCTGCCTCCATCATCTTGGAGCTCTATGTCTTGTGGGGATCAGCCTCCTGCGTCTGGTCCAACATCGGCAGATATTTGCTTGATTCTCCTTGGTCCATCATGAAACTGACGAATACTAGGAGACCACTGAAAGGAAAACACAATCGCAATGACAATGAAACAAAAAAAGAGAGTGAGGATCAATTACTACTTTGCAGAAGTTCTTTTTTTCTGAATGAAAATATACCAACATCACGGATCCGCTTACCTTCCTTTCGTTGGGAGAGAAGAACAGTGACATATGTGAGTGTTGGCTTTCTTGAAGATGGAGGCAGAAGGGGATTCAGTGAAGAGTGAAATGATGGTTGCTTCGTCAGTCAAACTTAGACTGCGGGGAGGTGGAGTTTTGTGATACGATGGTTCGTTACTGCCGCACTATGATCGGGGTGACTCTCTGCCTGCATATTGCCTTCTAATTTGGTGGATGGCATTTGGGCCCGCACATTGCATGGCCCGCATGTCGGTGAACAAAAGTAAAACGACATTCAGTAGATGGAGATGTTTCGATGATCTCAGAGGAGCCACACTACAAAAAAAAGACACATTCGTGACATTTTGGGCCGAACGAATTTTTTTTCTGTCATACATATGACACTTCTGTGAAGATAATTGTGACAAAACCCGGTATCATCATAGATGTGGTGGGCTCCTACTTCTATGACAAAAAATCATGACAGAAAATGGGCTTTTCGTCCTGGGCGGGCCGGAGACGCAGCTGCATGCCATTCTTTGGGCCGTCCATGATGGAAAAAACCGTGGTAGAAGCGAGGGGGAGGAAAATTTCGGGGAGTTGCCGATTACGGTGGGAGAGAGATGCGCGTTTCTCTCGTACAGGTACGCGCGTGTGTGCAAGGCGTTGGCTCTAACTGAACCCGAGCGAGGCATTGGGCTCTAACTGAACCCGAGCGATTGCACTGCAGGCGACGCATTACTGAACCCGAGCGATCAATCGATGGCTGTTAACTGAACCTGATGGAGTGATTCCTTCGCTACTGCTGCTAACTGAAGCCAATCGATTGGATGAACAGTGAGCGTTG